>NC_045959.1:106870910-107023130 GCF_010909765.2 Amblyraja radiata | reverse complement strand
GGCAGAGAGAGAAGGGGGAAGAGGGAGAGGGAGAGGGAGAGGGAGGGGGAGAGAGAGGGAGGGGGGGGAGAGGGGGAGAGGGAGGGGGGGGGAGAGGGAGGGAGGGAGGGGGTGAGAGAGGGAGGGAGAGGGAGGGAGGTGGGGAGAGGGAGGGGGAGAGGGAGGGGGGGGGAGAAGGAGGGAGGGGGGGGGAGAGAGGGAGGGGGAAGAGGGAGGGGGGGGAGGGAGGAGGGGAGGAGGAGGGGGGGAGGAGAGAGGGAGGGGAGAGAGGGACGGGGACATGGACGGGGGACAGGGAGGGGGGACAGAGAGGGGGGGGAACAGGGAGGGGTGGAGCAGGGAGGGGGTGACAGGAAGGGGAGAACAGAGAGGGGGGGAACGGCCTCGCGGGGCTGGTCCCGGCATCGCGCGGGACTCCAAAAATCTTTCACTGTCCGAATATCCCTCGCGCCAATGGCCTGTCGGCCCGCAGGCGCATTGAGGGCGTACGCAACATCTCGATTGGCATACGCTGCATCTTGATGTCATACGCCTGGCGCGTGGCATTGCGCGATGACGTCAGCGCCCGGCGTGCCGTTGCAGGATGATGTCACCGCCTGACGCCGTGCGACGTCCAAATTCAGTCAGCCCGCCTCCCGCCCAGCTGATTGGTGAGTATGATGTCGGGACCATACGTCTCCGTGGTTCGAATTGAGACCGGCCCCGCGCGGCCATACGCCTCAAGCGACCACGTTTGGTCGCGTGGCTCTGAGCGAGGCGGGCAGGCGTGAGAGCTGCGGGAGGCGTGGCGCGAACGTAAATCGAGCGGAGGGGGGAGTGGAGGAAAGCCAGGCTGCTAAATGAAGAGAGAGAGAGAAGCGGCTTGGATTGGTCGGCATGTGGGCATTGTGACGTCAGAGCTGGTAAGAGCCATTCAGATCTTAAAAATTGAGTTTTGTGATCAATTTTACCCAAAATCTGGGGAAATAATTGACCAAGGAGTGGATGTGTGAATGTAAAAGTAAAATCGCTAGCGAAATGGTAATATTGTCGGCGTATTAGCGTCTGTTTGGCGCGGAGTAACGAATCAAATGCAAAATGCCGTACACCCACACACCCACAGAGTTTTAAAACTAGACCAAGTGCAGACCCGTGCAGACCCCCCAACGCAGCCGTTCCCTGCCCAGACGTGGTCCTCCAACTGAAGATTCGAGCACTCGGCAGTGCGGCTGTTTTTAAATGGTGTCATTGAGGCGAGAAGCGGGCGCCAGCAGCCGTTATGGTCGCTGGCCAGCAGGAGGAGACAAAATGAGTGAGTGGGGGGGTGAGAAGGATTTTATTAAAAATGTGTACATAAACACGACAAAATTTAATCAGGAGTGGATACTTGGAATGAAAAGTGAAATCTCTACCGAAATGGAAACATTCTGGGCGTTTGTGGGTCTGGTGTTGGCGTAGAAACAAATCAAAGGCTGGCAACCACAAGTCAGCCAGAAACACAGCCAGCCAGCCAGCAGCCACAGAGTTTTAATATTATACTAGACCAAGTGCAGACCCGTTGGGTCTGTTTCCCCAACGGCGTTTGCGGGGGGAAGGGGGGCTGCGGAATCACACTCACATTAACCACCCCCCAAACACACAGGTGGGGGGAGGGGAGGTGAGAAGAGGGGAGGGAGGGGAGAGGAGGAGGAGGAAACGGGACAGATTTGGGAGGGAATGGAGGGCGGGGTAGGAGGTGAGAGACACGTGGGGGAGGGGGGGATGGGGAGGGAGGAGAGGATGGAGGGAGGGGAGAGGGGTGGGGGGAGAGAGGGGAAGGAGTGGGGAGAGAGGAGGGGAAGGGGGGAGAGAAGAGGAAGAGTGGGGAGGGAGGAGGAGAGGGGTAGGGGGAGTGATGGAAGAGGGACAGAGGGGTAGGGGGAAGGGGGCGGGGGAGAGAGGGAAGGGGGGTGGGGGAGAGAGGGGAGGGGGGTGGGGGAGGAATGAGGAGAAGGAGAGGGGGAGAGGAGTGGGGAGGGAGGGAGGGGTAGAGGGGTAGCGGGAGTGGTGGAAGAGGGATGGGGAGTGGTGGAAGGGGGGTAGGGGAAGGGGTGGGAGAGAGAGGAAAAGGGAGGGGAAGAGAGAGGGGTGGGGAGGGAGAGGGGTGGGGTAAGGGGAGAGAAGTGGAAGAGTGGGGAGGGAGGGGTAGGGGGAGTGGTGGAAGAGGGACAGAGCGGTATGGGGGAAGGGGGCGGGGGGAGAGAGGGAAGTGGGTGGGGTAGAGAGGGAAGGGGGGTGGGGGAGAGAGGGATGGGTGGGAGAGGGAGAGGGGTGAGGAGAGGGAAACATAGAAATTAAGTGCAGGAGTAGGCCATTCGGCCCTACGAGCCTGCACCACCATTCAATATGATCATGGCTGATCATCCAACTCAGTATCCTGTACCTGCCTTCTCTCCATACCCCGTGATCCCTTTAGCCACAAGGGCCAGATCTAACTCCCTCTTAAATATAGCCAATGAACTGGCCTCAACCACCTTCTGTGCCAGTGAATTCCAGAGATTCACCACTCTCTGTGTGAAAAATGTTTTTCTCATCTCGGTCCTAAAATATTTACCCCTTATCCTTAAACAGTGACCCCTTGTTCTGGACTTCCCCAACATCTGGAACAATCTTCCTGCATCTAGCCTGTCCAACCCCTTAAGAATTTTGTAAGTCTATAAGATACCCCCTCAAGCTTCTAAAATCTAGCGAGTACAAGCTGAGTCTATCCAGTCTTTATTCATATGAAAGTCCTGACATCCCAATAATCAGTCTGGTCAGCCTTCTCTGTACTCCCACTATGGCAAGAATGTCTTTGAGCATTGGGCATTGTGACATCACACGATGGAACGTTCATCAGGGGCTGGGGCTGCTTCTATGGGTGAGAAGGCAGTATTTTTTGAAATATTGGGGGGGGGGGGGGCTGCGGCATCACACTCACATTAACCACCACCCAAACACACAGGTGGGGAGAGGGGGGTGAGAAGAGGGGAGGGAGGGGAGAGGAGGAGGAGGAAACGGGACAGATTTGGGAGAGAAAGGAGAGCGGGGTAGGGGGTGAGAGAGGGGAATGGGGATAGAGATGTGGGGGAGGGGGGGATGGGGAGGGAGGGGAAGAGGGAGGGAGGGGGATAGGGGTGGGGGGATAGAGGGGAAAGAGTGGGGAAGGGGGGAGAGAAGTGGTAAAGTGGAGAGGGAGGAGGAGAGGGGTAGGTTCTGTGTGAAAAATGTTTTTCTCATCTCGGTCCTAAAGGATTTACCCCTTATCCTTAAACTGTGACCCCTTGTTCTGGACTTCCCCAACATCTGGAACAATCTTCCTGCATCTAGCCTGCCCAATCCCTTAAGAATTTTGTAAGTTTCTATAAGATACCCCCTCAATCTTCTGAAATCTAGTGAGTACAAGCCGAGTCTATCCAGCCTTTCTTCATATGAAAGTCCTGACATCCCAGGAATCAGTCTGGTGAACCTTCTCTGTACTCCCTCTATGGCAACAATGTCTTTGAGCATTGGGCATTGTGACATCGCACGATGGAACGTTCATCAGGGGCTGGGGCTGCTTCTATGGGTGAGAAGCCAGTATTTGGGTCAGAGGGAGGGAGGGGGAGAGGGGTGGGGGGATAGAGGGGAAAGAGTGGGGAGGGAGAGTGGAGAGGGTGGGGGGAGAGAAGTGGAAGAGTGGGGAGGGAGGAGGAGAGGGGAAGGAGGAGTGATGGAAGACGGACAGAGGGATAGGGGGAAGGGGGCGGGGGGAGAGAGGGAAGGGGGTGGGGGGAGAGGGTTGGGAGGGAGAGGGGTGAGCAGAGGGAGGGGGAGGAGAGAAGGGGGAGAGAAGTGGAAGAGGAGGGAGGGAGGGAGGGAGGGAGGGAGGGAGGGAGGGAGGGAGGGAGGGAGGGAGGGAGGGAGGGAGGGAGGGAGGGAGGGAGGGGTAGAGGGGTAGCGGGAATGGTGGAAGAGGGACGGGGGAGTGGTGGAAGAGGGACAGAGGGGTAGGGGAAGGGGTGGGGGAGAGAGGGGAAGGGAGGGGAAGAGAGAGGGGTGGGGGAGGGAGAGGGGTGGGGTAAGGGGATAGAAGTGGAAGAGTGGGGAGGGAGGGGTAGGGGGAGTGGTGAAAGAGGGACAGAGGGGTAGGGGGAAGGGGGTGGTGGTAGAGAGGGAAGGGGGGTGGGGGAGAGAGGGATGGGTGGGAGAGGGAGAGGGGTGAAGAGAGGGAAACATAGAAGCATAGAAATTAAGTGCAGGAGTAGGCCATTCGGCCCTTCGAGCCTGCACCACCATTCTATATGATCATGGCTGATCATCCAACTCAGTATCCTGTACCTGCCTTCTCTCCATACCCCCTGATCCCTTTAGTCACAAGGGCCACATCTAACTCCCTCTTAAATATAGCCAATGAACTGACATCAACTACCTTCTGTGGCAGAGAATTCCAGAGACTCACCACTATCTGTGTGAAAAATGTTTTCCTCATCTCAGTACTAAAGGATTTCCCCCTTATCCTTAAACTGTGACCCGCTTGTCCTGGACTTCCCCAACATCGGGAACAATCTTCCTGCATCAGACAAATGCAATTCAGGACTTTTCTCTTCACAAGCAAAGTCAGAATGACGGTTAGTGAAGAATTCGAATAATCGCTGAGCGTTCAGTTGCTGCGCGCGCCTCCTGCACCAAAGGGGGGGGGGGGGTGGCGTGTGTCGTCACACACAAAGATCTTGTAGCGGAGAGCTCCGCTATAAGATCTTTGGTCACATACTAAGCACGCGCCTCCACAAACAGATGATCGTCTTCTTGAATGGAGAGCGCGTGGCCGCCTCCACAAACAGTCACACACACTGTGGACCCGCCCCCACAAAAAATATTGTGTGAAGAAGGGGAGGATGAGGGTGGAGAGGGAGAGAGGGAGGGGGGGAGAAGAGGATGGGGGAGAGAGGTGAAGGTGGGGTTGGAGTGGGCGTGCATGAGTCGAGAGAAGAGAGAAGGGCAGAGAGAGAGAGGCTGGTACAACAACAAAAATGCTGGATAAACTCAGCGGGTGCAGCAGCATCTATGGACCGAAGGAAAAGAGCAACGTTTTTGGCCGAAACCCTTCTTCCGGGTTTCGGCCAAAAACGTTGACCATTCAATTCGCTCCATAGATGCTGCCGCACCCGCTGAGTTTATCCAGCTTTTTTTATGTCTACCTTCGATTTTCCAGCATCTGTAGTTCCTTCTTAAAGAGAGACTGTGCACGGTAAGGGAATGAGGAGGGAGAGGGGGAAGAGTGTGGAGGGAGGGGTAGAGTGGGATGGGAGGGGGGAGAGGGGTGGGGGGAGAGAGGGGAATGAGTGGGGAGAGAGAGTGGGCGGGGAGGGAGGGAGAGAAGTGAGGAGGGAGGGAGGGAGGGAGGGAGGGAGGGAGGGAGGGAGGGAGGGAGGGAGGGAGGGAGGGAGGGAGGGAGGGGTAGCAGGAATGGTGGAAGAGGGACAGGGGGAGTGGTGGAAGAGGGACAGAGGGGTAGGGGAAGGGGTGGGGGAGAGAGGGGAAGGGAGGGGGAGACAGGGGTGGAGGAGGGAGAGGGGTGGGGTAAGGGGAGAGAAGTGGGAGAGGGAGGGGTAGGGGGAGTGGTGGAAGAGGGACAGAGGGGAAGGGGGTGGGGGCGGGGGCGGGGGAGAGAGGGAAGGGGGTAGGGTAGAGAGGGAAGGGGTGGGGGAGAGAGGGATGGGAGAGGGGTGAGGAGAGGGAGAGGGGGAGGAGAGAAGGGGGAGAGAAGTGGAAGAGTGGGGAGGGAGGGAGGGGTAGCGGGAGTGGTGGAAGAGGGACGGGGAGTGGTGG
Source organism: Amblyraja radiata (assembly GCF_010909765.2). Lineage (NCBI taxonomy): Eukaryota > Metazoa > Chordata > Chondrichthyes > Rajiformes > Rajidae > Amblyraja > Amblyraja radiata. Next base: position 107,017,322 of record NC_045959.1, on the reverse strand, counting down.
AAGAGGGACAGAGGGGTAGGGGAATGGGTGTGACAGGGAGGGGAAGAGAGAGGGGTGAGGGAGGGAGAGGGGTGGAGTAAGGGGAGAGAAGTGCGAGAGTGGGGAGGGAGGGGTAGAGGGACTGGTGGAAGAGGGACAGAGTGGTAGGGGATGGGGGTGGGGGGAGAGAGGGAAGGGGGTGGGGGAGAGAGGGAAGGGGGTGGGGGAGAGAGTGATGGGTGGGAGAGGGAGAGGGGTGAGGAGAGGGAAACATAGAAACATAGAAATTAAGTGCAGGAGTAGGCTATTTGTCCCTTCGAGTCTGCACCACCATTCAATATGATCATGGCTGATCATCCAACTCAGTATCATGTACCTGCCTTCTCTCCATACCCCCTGATCCCTTTAGCCACAGGGGCCACATCTAATTCCCTCTTAAATATAGCCAATGAACAGGCCTCAACTACCTTCTGTGCCAGTGAATTCCAGAGATTCACCACTCTCTGTGTGAAAAATGTTTTTCTCATCTCGGTCGTAAAAGATTTACCCCTTATCCTTAAACTGTGACCCCTTGTTCTGGACTTCCCCAACACCTGGAACAATCTTCCTGCATCTAGCCTGTCCAACCCTTTAAGAATTTTGTAAGTTTCTATAATATACCCCCTCAATCTTCTAAAATCTAGCGAGTACAAGCCGAGTCTGGGGCTGATTCTACGGGTGAGATGCCAGTTTTTTTTTAAATATTTGGTGGGGGGGGGGGGGGGTGGGGAAGGATTTGATTAAAAATGTGTACATAAACACGACGAAATGTAATCAGGAGTTTCTATAAGATTCCCCCCCAATCTTCTAAAATCTAGCGAGTACAAGCCGAGTCTATCCAGTCTTTCTTCAGATGAAAGTCCTGACATCCCAGAAATCAGTCTGGTGAACCTTCTCTGTACTCCCTCTATGGCAACAATGTATTTGAGCATTAGGCATTGTGACATCACACGATGGAACGTTCACCATTGGCTGGGGCTCCTGCAAAGGCATATGTAAATGGATCCATTTATTGTGTGAGGAAGGGGAGGATGAGGGTGGAGAGGGAGAGGGGGAGGGGGGAGGAGAGGATGGGGGAGAGAGGTGGAGGGGGGGGGAGGGGTTGGAGCGGGCATGCATGAGTCGAGAGAAGAGAAGGGCAGAAAGAGAGAGAGAGGCTGGTTCAACAACAAAAAACCTGGATAAACTCAGCGGGTGCAGCAGCATCTATGGACCGAAGGAAAAGGGCAAAGTTTTAGGCCGAAACCCCTTCTTCCGGGTTTCGCTCCATAGATGCTGCCGCACCCGCTGAGTTTATCCAGGTTTTTTTATGTCTACCTTCTATTTTCCAGCATCTGTAGTTTCTTCTTAAAGACAGAGACTGTGCACGGTAAGGGAATGAGGAGGGAGAGGGGGAAGAATGTGGAGGGAGGGGGAGAGTGGGATGGGAGGGGGAGAGGGGTGGGGGGAGAGAGGGGAAAGAGTGTGGGGGGGTAGGGGGGGTCTAAGCTATAACAATAAATTAAACATTGTCACTAATACCAGCGTGTTGTAGAGTAATCCCTGCTGATGTGCTGGAACACAAAGAAGGACCCCATGAATCAACTAACTCACTTCAGCAGGGACTTTGCTTTCTTGCACTTTAATCGACCCCGCAGCACGTTCTTCAGCTTTTTTTATGCATCTCCCACTAAATACAATGAACCTGCTGCAAGTTTCCACGACATTTATTCCACAGATCAACACATCGGAATCTCCAGTAAAACAGGCATCTGTGAAGCTCCCTCAGCCATTTTGTGTGCTAGCCTGAAACAAAGCGCGTGATTGGCCAACTGGCAGACAACTCAATGTTAAACGTGCTTTGTTTGGACTAAAAAATTCCCGACCTTTTTGCCGTTTTTCTGAGTTTCAGTGGTGATTTTTATAAATATTTTTACACAATATGTGAAAATTTCATGTAGTTTGGTGACTTGGGTCACAAAACTGCAGAATAAAGCTCCTCGCCCACAGCCTATTCTCTGTACTCCCTCTATGTCAACAATGTCTTTGAGCATTGGGCATTGTGACATCACACGATGGAACGTTCAACAGGGGCTGGGGATCCTGCATATGTAAATGGATCCATTCCGATTGGACATATGTGTGCATTGGGCATTGTGACATCACACAATGGAACGTTCACCAGGGGCTGGGGCTGGGGCTGCTTCTATGGGTGTGAAACCAGTTTATTTTTGAAATAGTGTGGGGGGGGGGGGTGAAGGATCTGATTAAAAACGTGTACTTAAACACAACGAAATGTAATGAGGAGCGGATACTTAGAAAGAAAAGTGAAATCTCTACCGAAATGGAAAAGATGTCGGCGATTCTGCGTCTGGTTTCGGAGTTGCAGGGAATCAAAGAAAGAAAGGCAGTCGACAGCCGTCCATGTAAATGGATCCATTCCGATTGGACATATGCGAGCATTGGGCATTGTGACATCACACGATGGAACGAATCAAAAGGAAGAAAGGCAGCCGGACGGCAGCCGGTCGGATGGCACGAGAGTTTTATATATTAATAGATAGATAGATAGATAGATAGATAGATAGATAGATAGATAGATAGATAGATAGATAGATAGATAACACATACAGACACATATATATATATACTAGTTGGGTCTGCTCCCCCAAAGTACCCGTTCCCTACCTGTAGCCCCCACAGGAGGTGTGGTCCTCTAACTCAAACCGTTCCCGTACGTAAGATTCCAGCACTCCCCTTGCCTTCCTCAGCAGTGATCTATAAAAAAAATCATCAGTTGAAGCTGTTCAAAGTATTTTGATTTTTTTAACTTTAATCAGTAATAAGTCGAGAAATAAAGCATAAAATATTTAATGAAAGTGTTCTCTGCCGCGAGGGAACAGATGTGAATCAGAATATGAAAAAATCTTGTGAAAGTTGGCATTTTTAAAGCTTTAATCGTGAATAACATGTCAAATATAGGATGAAATTTTCATTCAGACTAGACTCTGCTAGCTGAACCATTAAGCGGCCTTTTCACGGGGCGATTTGACGCAAGAGTTAACCGGAGTTTAACATCGTGGGAACCTCGTGCGATAACAGTGCGGCATTCGTGGACCACCGTGGACCACCGTAGCGCTAACGGCAGGTCATCGTGTAACTTGGTCACTCGGGAGAAAATTCAAGAAAGTTTGAATTTCTCCAAGAGTGACTTGTACACTTGTGGTTGAGTATTGCAACATTATATGAACGTAGTGGCCAGTGCGATATCCGTAATAACTCTTGCGGGTACCGTGGGAACTCCTGCGAACGGTGAACCCGGAAGCTGGACAGAGGGGACAGAAGGTGAGTAAAAATTATCTTATGTGGGATTGAATTTAAAAAATAAATAAAAATAAAGATTTGCATCCGCATATGGACATCAACTTATTCATGAGTTATGTTAATGAGATTCAAGAAAATAACTATAATCTTTAAAAGGGACTTTAAAAGGGACTTTACTGAAAGGTTACGCATTTTTATGGTCCGTGAGAAATTTTTCACATGTACTTCTTTGAGAGATACAGGTCGGAGTCCTCGGGTCCAGGGGTCCGGAACGCTACCAATCAATGTTGTACAGAGACCCGTGTAAGGAGTGAACTGTACATGCTGGTTTAAACCGAAGACAGACACAAAAAGCTGGAGTAACTCAGCGAGTCAAGCAGCATCTCTGGAGAAAAAAAGCTGATGTTTCGGGACGAGACACATCTTCAGACTCAATTCCGATTAGGCTGTCTGAAGAAGGGTTCCGGTGTTGGGGGAGTCCAGAACCAGGGTCCCAGTTTTACAGTCTACCGTGGGAACTCTTTAACTCAGTAAAGTAAAGTAGCCTTTATTGTCATATCAGCGCACAGGCAGCAGTTGACTGTTGCTCTATTCAGTTTCCCAGGGGGTCGGGACGGGACTGGAGTTGGGAGAGAAAGGTGGGGGAGTCGAGGGAGAGGAGGGGGAGACAGATGGGGGTGTCTTCATTTACTGACGGCGGGTGTCTGTCACTGAAACAGGCAGGTGAGATTTCACATCCACCTTGTGTGTGCCTCTCTCTCTCTCTCCCTCCCTCTTACACAGGCTGAGAGACTCTGCCTCTGTGAGTGTACGTCTCTTTCTCCCCCTCTCCCACACACAGTAAGACCGAGGTACTGTGCTCAGGGCCGGTGCTAGGAATTGCGGGGCCCAATTAGAAAACTGATGGCGGGGCCCCTACTCTCAGGGCCGGCCTTAGGGGGTGCGGGGCCCAATTGGGAACAATTTTGGTGAACCCCAGATTCCCAGCCAAGGTGTGTCAGCCCAGTTATTTAGTATATATTATGAAATTGTACACTAGGGTGTGATGGATTCTACACTGTGTGAATCTCTCCCGCTCCCTCCCGTTTCACTGTCAGTAGCTCCGCTGCTTCCAACCTTTACCGTAGCAGCTAATTACCATTAAACTGCATTATGTGATTGGACACAATGCCCTTGGAGACAGCGGCTGATTGGACGGGAGGAGATCTATTTGTGATTGGACGGGAATTTTAAAGCAAGCTGGTTGGTGATTGGATGCAACCCCCTTAGAGACAACGATTGATTGGCCGCCAAACAAAATTGTCAAATCTGTAACAAAAATCGCGGGTCGGTGCGAACTCAGTGGATCTGGTTGTATCTCCAAACTAATCTGGTTGTATCAACCAGACTATCTGGTTGTATCTCCAAACTAATCTGGTTGTATCAACCAGACTATCTGGTTGTATCTCCAAACTAATCTGGTTGTATCAACCAGACTATCTGGTTGTATCTCCAAACTAAACAGTATAACATGCAGGTACATTCATTTAAAATTCAGTGATTATTTCACATGATTTCTCACTGTGTAAAGCTCAATATCTGACCAATTTCTGTTTAACACGTTTGGTCTGCCGTGAGCATTTTTCTCTCCCAAAATAGTTCACATCTAGCAAACCGATCAACGAACCAGACAGCAGTTGGACGCAGTCATAGAACCATAGACAATAGGTGCGGGAGTAGACCATTTGGCCCTTCGAGCCTGCACAGCCATTCAATATGATCATGGCTGATCATCCAACTCAGTATCCTGTACCTGCCTTCTCTCCGTACCCCCTGATTCCTTTAGCCACAAGGGCCACATCTAACTCCCTCTTAAATATAGCCAATGAACTGGCCTCAACTACATTCTGTGCCAGAGAATTCCAGAGATTCACCACTCTCTGTGTAAAAAATGTTTTTCTCATCTCAGTCCTAAAAGATTTCCCCTTTATCCTTAAACTATGACCCCTTGTTCTGGACTTCCCCAACATCGGGAACAATCTTCCTGCATCTAGCCTGTCCAACTCCTTAAGAATTTTGTAAGTTTCTATAAGATCCCCCTCAATCTTCTAAATTTTAGCGAGTGCAAGCCGAGTCTATCCAGTCTTTCTTCATATGAAAGTCCTGACATCCCAGGAATCAGTCTGGTGAACCTTCTCTGTACTCCCTCTATGGCAAGAATGTATTTCCTCAGATTAGGAGACCAAAACTGTACGCAATACTCCTGGTGTGGTCTCACCAAGACCCTGTACAACTGCAGTAGAACCTCCCTGCTCCTATACTCAAATCATTTTGCTATGAATGCTAACATACCATTCGCTTTCTTCACTGCCTGCTGCACCTGCATGCCTACTTTCAATGACTGGTGTACCATGACACCCAGGTCTCGTTGCATCTCCCCTTTGCCTAATCGGCCACCATTCAGATAAAAGTCTACTTTCCTGTTTTTGCCACCAAAGTGGGTAACCTCACATTTATCCACATTATACTGCATCTGCCATGCATTTGCCCACTCACTCAGCCTATACAAGTCACCTTGTAGCCTCCTAGTTTAGAGGGGTTTAAACGGTTTAGAGATGTTTAGAGGGCTTCAGATAGGTTTAGAAGTGTTCAGAAGTGTTGTAGAGGGAAATAGGGGGGGGGGGGGGATAGACGGGGTTTAGAGGTGTTCAGAGGGTCCCAGAGGGGTTTAGAGACGTTATAAGCCCCCCGTGAGAAATTGTATTTCTCTGAAATTGAAGATAGACATAAAGCTGGAGTAACTCAGCAGGACAGGCAGCGCGGCGACTCTGGAGAGAAGACCCTTCTTCAGACTGAATTGAACTCTCGTCGGTGAGAGTACTTGTGATTGTCTGAAGACGGGTCTCGACCAGAAATGCAACCCTCTCCCCAGAGCCCATGCCCGTCCCGCTGAGCCACCTTCAACTTCAGAGCCAAACAAAAAACACAGAGTGCTGGAGGAACTCAGCGGTCAAGGCGGCTGCCTCACCCGCTGGGTTTCTCCAGCATTTTTGTCTACCGCTAAACGTCAATGATTCCGGGAATGCTGAGGAGACAGGGTGATAGAGAGGGAGTGGGAGAGCTAGAGAGAGACGAGATGGTGAGCGGGAGAGAGAGAAGGAGGGAGAGAGAGAGAGCAAAGCACAGAGAGACACAACGTGGGTCGGTAGGTGAATGACTAACCTGCCCACCAGGAAGAAGCCCCTTCTCGCGGTCCGGGGCCCTCACTCATGATGGTGAGTTTAAAGAAATTCTCAATGTGTCATCGATCTACATTCCTGAGTAAATGTAATTGTGTTTTAAACAAGTATTTATGACGCCGCGTGAATTTTATAAAAAGGAACACGGCGTCATTAATACTCATTCAAAACACAATAACATTTACTGAGGAATGTGGATGGATGCAGATTGATATAACAACTTGTTAACAACTTCATGTTAAGAAGTGCTAACAGTACTAGTTAACAAATCGTTTGTGTCTGATGGCCGTGCAGCGGTTGTTATACATTGTCGTTTAAAAAAAAAATCCGCATGGCGAATTAAAAAATATAATCTTTATTTAACAAGGAGAATTCGTATTTCCGTACGAAATACGGAACATTAGTGCGGGGACCCCATTAGGCGCGGGGCCCAATTGGGGGCAATCGGTCAAATCGGCTTAAAACCGGCCCTGACTGTGCTCAGTCCATCTGTGTCTCCCACATACACAGTAAAATATGTCTCCAAATGAGCCAATTCAACCAAGGGAGGATATATATAGTGTGTGAAAAAAAAGTTACATCATTTGTGTCACGTGTAGTTCACGATGTTCATTCAAGATTTAACGGGAAAGGTCGGGAAACGGACAAGTCACTCGCACAAATAGCAGAAATGCCGAGTACCGTGGGAACTCTTTATCTACTGCCGTTATATCGTGCGAGACTCGTGCTGGACCACGACCTCTTCACTCTGGTGACATCTTGCGTCAACTCGCCCCGTGAAAAGGCCGCTTAATGATGTCATCATTTGAAGCTGGTGGTTTTAATTTCAGTCTTTTGACTTTTTTAGACTTTTAATCAGTAATGAGTCGAGAATAAGTTGAGAAATAAAGCATGAAATGTTCAGATAAGGTGGTCCCGGCCTCAACGGGAAAGATGTCAATCGGAATATGTAAAAATGTTATCATTACCGCATAGTGTTTTTTGTGAAGATGTAAAGACATATACACACACACACACATATACACAATACCAAGATCAGTGTTTTAATAAGTTTATGATGATACATAAATATATATACACATACATACACACACACACACACATACACATATATATAATACTAGACCAAGTGCAGACCCGTTGGGTCTGTTCCCCCAACGGCTTTTGTGGGGGGGGGGTGGATGAGAAGAGGGGAGGGAGGGGAGAGGAGGAGGAGGAAACGGGATAGATTTGGGAGGGAAAGGAGAGCGGGGTAGGGGGTGAGAGATGGGGAGAGAGATGTGGGGGAGGGGGAATGGGGAGGGAGGGGAGGAGTGAGGGATGGGGAGAGGGGTGGGGGGAGAGAGGGAAAGAGTGGGGAGGGAGAGTGGAGGGGAAGGGGGAGAGAAGTGGAAGAGTGGGGAGGGAGGAGGAGAGGGGTAGTGGGAGTGATGGAAGAGGGACAAAGGGATAGGGGGTGGGGGGAGAGAGGGAAGGGGGTGGGGTAGAGAGGGAAGGGGGGTGGGGAGAGAGGGATGGGAGAGGGGTGAGGAGAAGGGGAGGAGAGAGTGGGAGAGAAGTGGAAGAGTGGGGAGGGAGGGAGGGGTAGAGGGGTAGCGGGAGTGGTAGAAGAGGGACGGGGGAGTGGTGGAAGAGGGACAGAGGGGAAGGGGTGGGGGTGAGAGGGGAAGGGAGCGGAAGAGAGAGGGGTGGGGAGGGAGAGGCGTCGGGTAAGGGGACAGAAGTGGAAGAGTGGGGAGGGAGGGGTAGGGGGAGTGGTGAAAGAGGGACAGAGGGGTAGGGGTAAGGGGGTGGTGGTAGAGAGGGAAGGGGGGTGGGGGGGGAGAGTGATGGGTGGGAGAGGGAGAGGGGTGAGGAGAGGGAAACAGAAACATAGAAATTAAGTGCAGGAGTAGGCCATTCGGCCGTTCTAGCCTGCACCACCATTCAATATGATCATGGCTGATCATCCAACTCAGTATCCTGTACCTGCCTTCTCTCCATACCCCCTGATCCCTTTAGCCACAAGGGCGACATCTAACTCCCTCTTAAATATAGCCAATGAACTGACCTCAACTACCTTCTGTGGCAGAGAATTCCAGAGATTCACCACTCTCTGTGTGAAAAATGTTTTTCACATCTCTGTCCTAAAGGATTTCCCCCTTATCCTTAAACTGTGACCCCTTGTTCTAGTCTTCCCCAACATCCGGAACAATCTTCCTGCATCTAGCCTGTCCAACCCCTTAAGAATGTCATACGTTTCTATAAGATACCACCTCAATCTTCTAAAATCTAGTGAGTACAAGGCGAGTCTATCCAGTCTTTCTTCATATGAAAATCCTGACATTCCAGGAATCAGTCTGGTGAACCTTCTCTGTACTCCCTCTATGGCAACAATGTATTTGAGCATCGGGCATTGTGACATCACACGATGGAACGTTCACCAGGGGTTGGGGCTCCTGCAAAGGCATATGTAAATGAATCCATTCCGATTGGACATATGTGAACATCGGGCATTGTGACATCACACGATTGAACGTTCACCAGGGGCTGGGGCTGGTGCTGCTTCTATGGGTGAGAAGCCAGTTTATTTTTGAAATTTGGGGGGGGGGGGGGGGGAAAGGATTTGATTAAAAGCCTGTACTTAAACACGACGAAATGTAATGAGGAGCAGATACTTAGAAAGAAAAGTGAAATCTCTACCGAAATGGAAAAGATGTCGGCGATTCTGCGTCTGGTTTCGGAGTTGCAGTGAATCAAAGGAAGAAATGCAGCCGGCAGCCGTACATGTAAATGGATCCATTCCGATTGGACATCTGCGAGCATCGGGCATTGCGATTGGACATCTGCGAGCATTGGGCATTGCGACATCACACGATGGGAACGAATCGAAAGGCAGGCAGGCAGCCGGACGGACGGCAGGCGACAGGCACACAGTTTTAAAGATAGACTAGACCAAGTGCAGACCCGTTGGGTCTGTTTCCCCAACGGCGTTTGCGGGGGGGGGGGGGGGGGGGTTGTGAAGAGGGGAGGGAGGGGAGAGGAGGAGGAGGAAACGGGATAGAATTGGGAGGGAAAGGAGAGCGGGGTAGGGGGTGAGAGATGGGGAGAGAGATGTTGGGGAGGGGGGATGGGGAAGATGGGGAGGAGGGAGAGGGGAGAGGGGTGGGGGAGAGAGGGGAAAGAGTGGGGAGGGAGAGTGGAGGGGAAGGGGGAGAGAAGTGGAAGAGTGGGGAGGGAGGGAGGGGTAGGGAGAGTGATGTACCTGCCTTCTCTCCAAACCCCTTGATCCCTTTAGCCAACGCAGCCGTTGCCTACCCGTAGCCCCCCTTGGGGGTGGCATCACACACACTAACCACCCCCACACACAGAGTTGGAAAAGTGTATAAACACCGTTCCCTACCTGTAGCCCCCAGCGGAGACGTGGTCGTCGAAGTCGGGTCCAGGCGGTCTTAAAATAGCGTATCTTGAAGTCGTCGAAGTCGGGTCCGTCTCGGCAATGCGGGGGGGGGGGGGGAGGGGTGGCGGGGCGGCATCACACACACGAAGCATCCCCACACACAGAGCCTTAAAAGTGTAATGCCCCAACGCAGCCGTTGCCTACCCGCAGCCCCCACGGGAGACGTGGTCCTCGAAGTAGAGCCGTTACCGAAAGGCCGTTTTTAAATGGCGTCGCTTGAGGTTGTGCTGCGGGCGCCAGCAGCCATTATGGTCGCTGGCCAGCAGGAGGAGACAAAATGAGTGAGTGGGGGGGGGGGGGGGGGGGGGGGAAGGTTTTAATGAAAAAAATGGACATAAACATAACAAAATGTAATGAGGAGTGGATAGCTGGAAGGGAAAGTGAAATGTCTACCGAAATGGCTGCTTGTATGGGCGAGAAGCCAGTTTTTATTTGAAAAACTGGGGGGGGGGGGGGGGGGGGGGGGGAGGAGGCATTACACTTTAGCGTTGGGGTGCAGGCTCGAAGGGCCGAATGGCCTACTCCTGCACCTATTTTTCTATGTTTCTATGTTTCAAACCGCGAGCAACCATGTCCATCTGGCATTGAAAAGCCTGAGCTGTGTTTTTAAGTCCAAAAGGCATCTGCAGCCACTCAAACAGGCCAAACGGAGTAATGATAGCAGTCTTGGGCACATCATCGGGGTGGATGGGTATCTGATGGTAGCCACGCACCAGATCGACCTTTGAAAATATGGTAGCGCCATCCAAATGAGCCGTGAAATCCTGGATATGCTGGACCGGGTAGTGATCAGCGGTTGTGACGGTATTCAGGTGGCGATAATCCCCACATGGCCGCCATCCCCCAGATGACTTAGGAACCGTATGAAGTGGGGAAGCCCAAGGGCTGTCGGAACACCGCACAATCCCCATGTCCTCCATCTGTTGGAACTCCTCTTGCGCTAACTTGTCGGGCGGGAGGCGGCGTGCCCTAGCATGCAGTGGAGGGCCAGTGGTGAGGCTGTGATGCACCACCCCATGCTTAGGAGCAGCCGAATGGAATCGCGGGATCAGGATCTCCGGGAACTCCGCCAGGATCGGGGCATAGGCTCGAGCCGCGCGATCATGGCGGCTGAGCCCGAAAGTGTGCAGCAGCAACGCCTTCAGGGCTTCGTACTTGCCAACGGCAGGCGGATTCTGCAGGAACTGCAGCAACTGCGATGCCGTCTCCTGGGTGAGAGCGGCCAACACTTTTAAGTGGTGAAAGTTCTGACATCCCAGGAATCAGCCTGGTGAACCTTCTCTGTAATCCCTCTCTATGGCAACCATGTCTTTGAGCATTGGGCATTGTGACATCACACGATGGAACGTTCACCATGGGCTGGGGCTCCTGCATAGGCATATGTAAATTAGTCCATTCCGATTGGACATATGTGAGCATTGGGCATTGTGACATCACACGATGGAACGTTCAGCAGGGGCTGGGGCTGGGGCTGCTTCTATGGGTGAGAAGCCAGTTTAGTTTTGAAATATTTGGGGGGGGGAGGGGGAGGATTTGATTAAAAACGTGTACTTAAACACGACGGAATGTAATGAGGAGCGGATACTTAGAAAGAAAAGTGAAATCTCTACCGAAATGGAAAAGACGTCGGCGATTCTGCGTCCGGTTTCGGAGTTGCAGGGAATCAATGGAAGAAATGCGGCCGGAAGCCGTACATGTAAATGGATCCGTTCCGATTGGACGTCCGCGAGCGTCGGGCATCGCGATTGGACGTCTGCGAGCATCGGGCATTGTGACATCGCACGGCGGGAACGAATCGAAAGGCAGGAAGGGATCCGGACGCCAGCCGGACGGATGGGGTGAGACTTTTATATAATAGATAGATAGATAGATAGATAGATAGATAGATAGATAGATATATACATATACACACTGCAAATTATTGAAATATTTTGAATACATATTCAAATTTGTATTGGTATTCAATATATTTGAATATAGTTGTATGCACACATCTCAATATGCTTTAAAAGGGCATCAATAATACCGGTGCCCAAGAAGAGCAAGGTGACGTGCCTCAATGACTATCAACCAGTGACACTAACGTCTATCATGATGAAGTGCTTTGAAAGGTTGATTATGGAGCATATCAACTCCTACCCCGACAAGAACCTCGACCCACTGCAGTTCGCCTACCGCTACAACAGGTCAACGGTGGATGTGATCTCACTGGCCCTGCACTCCACTCTGGACCACTTGGACAACAGAAATTTTGTACATCAGGCTGTTGTTGATAGACTACAGCTCGGCGTTTTATACCATCATCCGCTCCAAGCTGGTCACCAAGCTCATGTGTCTAGGTCTCTGCGCATCCCTCTGCAATTGGATCCTCGAATTCCTCATTCACAGACCACAATCTGTCCGTATTGGTGCTCAGCCCCCGACTGTACTCACTCTATACTCATGACTGTGTAGCTGGACAAAGTGTGAGCTCCATCATCAAGTTCGCAGACGACACCACTGTTGTGGGATGAGTCACAGATGGTGATGAGTCAGAGTATCGAAGTGAGATCAACCGATTGACCAAATGGTGCCAGCACAATAACCTAGCTCTCAACATCATCAATCAAGGAACTGATTGTGGACTTTGGAAGGGAAAGGATAGGGACCCACAATCCGTTTATATCAACTGTATCACAGTATGGTATGGCAACTGCTCTGTCTCCGACCGGAAAGCACTGCAGAGGGTGGTGAAAATTGCCCAACGCATCACCGGTTCCTCACTCCCCTCCATTGAGTCTGTCCAAAGCAAGCGTTGTCTGCGAAGGGTGCTCAGCATCGCCAAGGACTGCTCTCACCCCAACCACAGACTGTTTACCCTCCTACCATCCAGGAGGCGCTACAGGTCTCTCCGTTGCCGGACCAGCAGGTCCAGGAACAGCTTCTTCCCTGCGGCTGTTACACTACTCAACACTGTACCTCAGTGATTGCCAATCACCCCCCCCCCCCCTGGACACTCCTCCCACCAGGAAAAAAATACTATGACTGTATGCACGTAAATAGATTTACTTATTGCTCATATTTATGTCGCTCTTCTAGGGAGATGCTAACTGCATTTCGTTGTCTCTGTACTGTACACTGCACAATGACAATAAAGTTGAATCGGAATCGGAATCGGAAAGGGTCAAAAACTTCAAATTCCTGGGAATGCATATTTCCGAAGATCTTTAAAGAAGGCACATCAGCACCTCTACTTCCTGAGAAGATTACGGAGAGTCAGTATGTCAAGGAGGATTCTCTCGAACTTCTACAGGTGCAGAGTAGAGAGCATACTGACTGCTTGCATCGTGGCTTGGTTCGGCAACTTGAACGTCCAGGAGCGGAAAAGACTGCAGAAAGTTGTGACCACTGTCCAGTCCATCACCGGCTCTGACCTCCCCACCATCGAAGGGATCTATCGCGGTCGCTGCCTCAAAAAAGCTGCCAACATCGTCAAAGAACCACACCATCCTGGCCACACACTCATTTCACCATTGCCATCAGGCAGAAGGTACAGGTACCTGATATCTGAAACATCCAGGTTCAGGAACAGTTTCTTCCCCACAGCCATCAGGCTATTAAACACAACATCAAATAAGCTCTGAACAATAACAGTGTTATTATTATTGTAATATATCTGTTTATTTATTATGTATATATGCTCTATGGTCTATAGACACACTGAACTTTTATCTTCTGTTTTGTATTATGTTTACATATTCTGTTGTGCTGCAGCAAGTAAAAATGTCAATGTCCTATCTGGGACACATGACGATAAAACTCTCTTGACTCTCTTGACTTGGCTCTTGATTCAATTTGTATGCACACACCTCAATACAATTTGAATATGTATTGAGATCAGATGGAATTGAATACTTAGGGGAAAAGTACACGTTAATCTGGTTTAAATGGGGGGACGTGCAAATTGACAACTTTGATATCGTCTCAATACCTTTGCTTTTCCAATTCATTAAGAGGTGAGGCAAACTTTTAGATTGCAAACTAATCCAAGCAACTGCAATTCCTTCAGCTTGTGGAGAGTTCTTGGTTCACAATATCATTCAGCATTGAAGCAATAACAGAGATGAGTATTGATTCTGCCTTCTCATAAAAATCTAGCTGTAAACAGAACCGCCATCCAAGCTGCTATTCTACTCAACCATGAAAAAAATGAACCACATAGACTATTCCTATTAAAACTGGACATCTTCCAATTAACTCGTCAAGGGTTGATGCCTATTTGCCACAAATCTGCATTGAACTTAAAGATTGCAAATAGCTCGAGTAAAACATCATAATGAAAGATCTGTGAATAGATCCAGCAGTTAAACAAATAATTTCAAGAAGTGACTGTTTCATTTCTTATTGGCCATAATGTTGGCTTGTGTCATTAGGCACTGCTCATTCTGTGTAGATAACATTTCAAAGAAGATAATATGGAGATATGTCATGCTAGGTTTCGAGTAAATATATCCCTAAGCAATGTTTATATCATTTCAGTATTTTTATCTCCTACTCACCGAGATACTGGTGGAATTGTATTTATTTTATTTTGAACTTGGGGCATCACTGGCATTTATCTACTTCCTTAGAAGGCTTAGGGTGTTCGGCATGTCCCCAACAACTCACACCAACTTCCATAGATGTGCCCTAGAAATAATTTTATGGTGATGCATCTCCTCATGGTTTGGGAACAACTCCATCCAAGACCATAAGAAATTGCAGAGAATTGTCACCACAGCCCAGACCATCACACAAACCAACCTCCCTTCCATTAGTCTAGACCTGAAACGTCACCCATTCCTTCTCTCCAGAGATGCTGCCTATCCCGCTGAGTTACTCTGGCATTTGGAGTCTCCCTTCCATTGACTCCATTTACGCCTCACGCTGCCTCGGCAAAGTCACCAGCACAATAATGGACGTCGCACCCTGGCCACTCCATCCTCTCCCCAACCCCATTGGGCAAAAAGTATAGAAGTGTGAAACCGCAAACCTCTAGATTTAGAGACAGTTTCTTACCAGCTGTTATGAGAGAACTGAACCATCCTACTAACAACCAAAGAGCATTCCTGAGCTACGTACAACCTCATTGGAGACCCTCGGACTATCTTTGATTTGACTTTACTAGCTTTACCTTGACTAAACGTTATTAGGTCATAAGGTCATAAGATCATAAGTGATAGGAGTAGAAATAGGCCATTTGGCCCATCAAGTGTACTCCAACATTCAATCATGGCTGATCTATATTTCCCTCCTAACCCCATTCTCCTGCCTTCTCCCCATAAACTCTGACACCTGTACTAATCAAGAATCTATCTATCTCTGCCTTATTCACATTATCCCCTTCATCATGTATCTGTACACTGTTGAGGTGTGAATTTGAATCATGCATTGTCTTTCCACTGACTGTTCAGAGTTTGTACGTTCTCCCCGTACACTTGATGGGCTGAATGGCCTATTTCTCCCTGTGACCACGAGGGTTTTGTCTGGGTTTTGGCCATAAGCTAGGCCACTGGCTGATTCACCTCTACCGTATTGTGATCATTGGACTTTGAGTATAGAACTGATGCCCTACAATGCTGAGAACTATATTCTGCACTCTGTACCTTCCCCTTTGTTCTATCAATGGTATTTGAGTTTGGCTTGCTTGTATTTATGTACTGTATATCTAATCCATTTGGATATCATGCAAAATAAAGCATTTCACTGTACCTCAATGCACATTACAACAATAAAGCCAAGCCTAAATATGATTTTACTTTGGTTTGGGGTCATGGCCAGCAACTCCTCACAGACAATAACACTGAAAATTCGACTGAACAAACATTTACCTGATGGGCAATGAATGGAAACCGGTTACCATTAACCCACGAAAGCAAATAGAATTAAAAAAAACGCTACAGCAATCAGAAATTATGTTATAGTTATACATTTTATGTTATAGTTTAGATTTTGTCAGGTACCGAGGTACAGTGAAAAGCTTTTCTTGTTGCGTGCTAAAGGGCCTGTCCCACAGCACGAAGTAATCCAAGCGCTCTCCCGAGTTTAAAAAAAAAATCAAACTCATGGTAAGCACATAGAATGTACGTAGCGGGTACGTCGGAGCTTGGGATGTCTCTTAGCGGCTCGTAACGCTAACGGCAGGTACTTGGGAAACGCGATAAGCTCGTGAAGACTCATGAAGATTTTTCAACATGTTGAAAAATGTCCACGAGAGCCCCGAGTACCTACGAGCGGCTATTACCGTAATTCTCCGAGTTTGAATCAGGGGAAACTTGGGAGAACTTTTGAATTACCTCGTACAGTGGGACAGGCCCTTAACTAGTCAGCAGAAAGACTATGCACGATTACCATTGAACCATGGATACACGATAAAGGAAATAATCTTTAGTGCAACATAAAGTCCTGTAAAATCCTATTAAAAATCCTATTAAAAATCCTATCTGAAGGTCTTCAAAGAGGCAGATGCCAGTTAAGGACAACTCTCTAGTTGTTGGTAGGATGGTTCAGTTATCTGATTACAGATAAATATCTAGATAACAGTTAAAATACCTGACAAATTAAACCAGGAGAAGGTAATTTGGGAAGAAACTCAGCTTCACAAAGAAAGTATCAAAGACCCTGTTCCTGGTTGTATGTGAGAAATGAGATTGATCACGTGTTTCAATTCTGTGTGGGCTGTCATGTCTTTAATGGAATCACTGGCATTTTCATTTGAGAATTTCAAGGACTTGTACAAGTCCAAGAAGCTCGGAAATAAAGACCCTGGAGAATACATTATAACAGTATCTTTATTCTCATCTGATACTACAATACAGAGACAGTATTAGAAATGTACTCTCATCTGTTCCGTTTTATCCCTGCAGCCACAACAGAATGGATTATAAACATTTCTCTCCATCATCTCCAATCTTTCAAGAAATGAATTGCCTGGAAATCCAATGTCTCAGAAGTCCTCACTTGCTCTGCAGTGTACTATCTTACAGAATCACACAGTCACTGTTTCTCAGTGCGTATCCAAATATTATCTCAATTAGATGTGGTGTTGCAGTAACAATCCAGTGGCTTAGATTGGTTGCCGGCCACTTTAATTCCCCTTCACATTCCTACACAAACCTTTCTGTCCTTGGTCTCCTCCATTGTTAGAGTGAAGCTAAATGCAAATTGGAGGGACAGCATTGCATATTTTTCTTGGGCAGCTTACAGCCCAGTGGTATAAATATTGATTTCTCTTACTTCAGGTGGTCCCGGCATTCCCTCTCTCTCTATCCCTCTCCCACCCAAGTTGCACTAGCTTCTCGTTTTCACCCTACAAACAGCTAACAATGGCCTATTTCCTTTATCATCATTACTTTTTTGCATAACTTTTATTAATTGTTTTTTATCTCTCCACATCACCGTCTATATCTCTTGCTTCCCTTATCCCTAACCAATCTGAAGAAGGGTCTTGACCCGAAGCGTCACTGATTCCTTCCTCCCTGCTGCCTGTCCCGCTGAGTTACTCCAGCTTTTTCTGTCTATCTTCGGCTTAGATCAACAATCAGATCTGATTTCAAATCCAATCAACACAATAGAGGATTATAGATTCAGTTGACACCATGATATTCCAATAAAAGCCAGCTATGAAGAAATGACTGCCAATAAATTACTAAATCAACATTAAAATACATCTGGTTAACCAATGTACTTCATGAGAAGAAATTCACTGGTCTTATTGGTCTGGTCTATGTGAGACTGCAGGCTATTAACGTGGTTGAAATGGCTACAAAAGCAGTTCAGGGGCAATTAGTTAATTGAATTGAATTGAATTGAATTGAATATGTGGAGTCACAGTGAAATGAAATTCTTTGCTTGCATACTTTGCCAAGGTATGCAAATAGTCACACATAAAGGGCACTTACAAAGTTACAAACCCACCCGCGCCTTTTCCCTCTTTGTTCTCCCCACCTCCTCCTCCCTCAAGCGGTTCCCCCACGCTGGGTCATCCATTGTCCATTGTTCTTGAATTGAATTTCCATTATTGTCATTCAAACAAGTTCTTCCCTTAGTTCCCATAGCTCTGGCTTTGCCAGAAATACAGCATTCTGAAAAATAAATAAATAGAGAGAGATCACATTGAGTGCCCAGTATTTCAATTCAGGCACAGAACCTAAATGTTATACTGTAGTTTTATTAGCCAGCATTTCTGACACGAAGACTCTATATCTTTAATGCGTTCACACAAAGATCTGGAAGGTAAAGAAGCCAAAGTGCTTTTGTTTCAAATCGCTTTTAGTTTAGATCGCCAGCTATCTTCCAGGTCTCAGAGTTAAAACAAGGAACTGCCTATGGTGATTTACAAAAAAAAACATACAAAGTACTGGAGTAACTCAGCAGGTCAGGCCGCATCTATGGAGAACACAGATAGGTGACGTTTCAGGACAGGACCCTGTTTCAAATTGATTAGTCTGTAGAAGGGTCCCAACCTGAAAAGTTGGATCCCAACCATCCATGTTCTCCAGAGATGCTGCCTGTCCCAGTGAGTTACTCCAGCACTTTGTGTGGTTTTTTTTGTAAACCAACACAGGCAGTTCCTTGTTTTAACTGTGAGACCTAGAAGATAGCTGCCGATCTAAACTAAAAGCGATTTGAAACAAAAGGATTCAAAGAGACAAGCAAAATTTCTACCATGTGCCTTCTAACCCATGGGCAAATCTGTTCTAAATGGACTAAACTTGTAGCAATATACAGAAAACAGCAGAGTTACAATTTTTTTAATTTAGGTACAAACCCAATATTAATAATACAAAAATGAACAAATTAAAAGTGAAATATCCAACAACAACTGCAGAGATAGTGAAACAAAAAGCCAGTCTGCCAAAATTGTTAAATTCAGTATTGAATCCAGAGGTTAGACACAAAAAGCTGGAGTAACACAGCGGGTCAGACAACATCTCTGGAGAAAAGGAACTGGTGACGCTTTGGGTCTTCAGACTGAGAGTCAGGGGAAAGGGAAATTAGAGATATAGATGGTGATTTAGAGAGATATGGAACAATGGATGAAAGATATGCAAAAAAGTAACACAGATTAAAGAAACAGGAATACTGGAGATGCTTAGACGGAGAATGAGATGCTGATCCTCAAGGTTGTAAAGACGTGCAGGTTTGTAGATTAATTGGCTTCTATAAAAATTGTCCCTTGGGTCTAGGATAGAACTATCGTGTGGGTGATCAGTGCAGACTCGATGGGCATAAAGGCCTGTTTCCACGCTGTAACTCTAAAACTGAAAAACAAAACTAAATTACTTTGGGCAAGACTGGAGTAACATGGAAGTGCAAAGACCAAGAGGTCAGATTGGGATGGGGATGGAGAATTGGACATTGATTGGACATTTGAAGACAAGAAGTCCCATTAGTGAACTGAATAGAGATGTTAGAGGTGATGGAAGGAACTGCAGATGCTGGTTTAAACTGAGGATAAACACAAAATGCTGGAGTAACTCAGCGGGACTGGCAGCATCTCTGGAGCGAAGGAATGAGAAGAGATGTTGGAGGAATGATTCACAAGGATGTTGCCAGGAATGGAGGGCCTGAGCTATAGGGAGAGGATGGGCAGGCTAGGACATTATAGCTTGGAGTGCAGGCTGAGAGGCGAGCGTTAGGTTTGGATGACTTCCGAACAACTTGCTGCCAGCCGCCACTGATAGACACATAGAAAATAGATGCAGGAGTAGGCCTTTCGGCCCTTCGAGCCAGCACCTCTATTCCTGGGATGGCGGGACTGTCATATGCTGAGATAATGGAGTGTATACTGTATTGTATACAAGCTGGGCTCGTATACTCTGGAATTTAGAAGGATGAGAGGATATCTTATTGAAACATATACGTTTATTAAGGGTTTGGACACGCTAGAGGCAGGAAACATGATGTTGGGGGATTCCGAAACCAGGGGCCATAGTTTAAGAATAAGGGGTAAGCCATTTAGAAAGGAGATGAGGAAACACTTTTTCGCACAGATAGTTGTGAATCTGTGGAATTCTCTGCCTCAGGTGGAGGCCGGTTCTCTGGATACTTTCAAGACAGAGCTAAATAGGGCTCTTAAAGATAGCGGAGTCAGGAGATATGGAGAGAAGGCCGAAATGGGGTACTGATTGGGGATGATCAGCCATGATCACATTGAATGGCAGTGCTGGCTCGATGGGCCAAATGGCCTACTCCTGCACCTATTGTCTATTGTCCATTGTCTAACATGATTATGGCTGATCATTCTAATTCAGTATCACATTCCTCCTTTCTCCCCATATCCTTTGATTCCGTTAGCCCTAAGAGCAATATCTAACTATAATTTATCGAGGATCAAAATAATTCCATCAGAATCTCTAGGAAATTGATAAACATGGCAAGATGTCATTGGCCAAGCTTGACGTCATCCTATCAACCTCATATTTCGCTTGGGTAGCTTACGCACCAGCAGTATTAACAGTGACTTCTCTAACTTCAAATAGCTTTTGCTTTCCCTCTCTCTCCATCCCCTCCACCTCCCCAGTTCTCCCACCAGTCTTAAATACCAGGGCATCGGAGATGTCCTCATTCTTTTGGAAATGGGTGTGTTCCCCTCTTCCATTATAGATGAAGCTCTCACTAGGGTCTCCTCGATATCCCGCAGCTCCATTCTTGCTCCCCCTCCTCCCCATTCATAACAAGGTCAGAGTCCCCCTTGTCCTCACCTTCCACCCCATCAGCTATCGGATACAGCATATAATCCTCCAACATTTTCGCCACCTCCAACGGGATCCCACCACTGTCCACATCTTCCCATCTCCATCCCTTTCCGCTTTCCGCAGAGACCATTCCCTCAGCAACTCCCTGGCTAACCCGTCCCTTCCCACACCAAACCGCCCCCTCCGCTGCAACCGCAGGAGATGAAACACCTGTCCCTATACCTCCCCCCTCGATTCCATCCAAGGACCCCGACAGTATTTTCAGGCAAGGTAGAGGTTCACTTGCACCTCCTCCAATCTCATCTACTGTATCCGCTTTTAAAGGTGTCAACTCTTTTTTCTTCCTATGGAGGTTCAATAGACGGAGGAGATGTAAAATAACGCTAATAGGGGACGGTTACCCCACACCCAAAACCACAAGGTATTTAACCACACCACATGAATTAAAACTAGCAAAACTAATTAAGAATGCAAGACATTAGGGGAAAAAGGAATGGAGGAATCACATTTTGTAGTTGGAACATTAGGGGTGCGAATGATCCAATTAAAAGGGGTAAGATTATGGCTCAATTAAAATCTTTAAAGGTGGATATTGCGTTTCTACAAGAAACGCATGTGAAATTACAAACACAGATGAAACTAAAAGCAAATTGGATAGGCCAAACTTATTATTCGTCATTTACTTCTAAAGCTAGAGGTACGGCTATTATTATTCGGAAATGTATACCATTTATATCAAAGAACACTATATCTGATAAGGAAGGAAGGTACACTATAGTGGCAGGAGAAATTTATTCTACACCACTGACTCTGATAAATATTTATGCACCAAATTTTGATAACCCCCAATTTTTTAAGATAATTACGGATATAATAGATGAGTATAATTACCAAAATGTAATATTAGGGGGGGATTTTAATTGTGTTATAGATACATATTTAGATAAATCAATAAAAGTAAGGAAGAGTAAGGTTAAATCTAAAACTAGTGAATTTTTAAACATATATAAAAAACACTAATATAACAGACGTATGGAGAATAATCAACCCTACGGGAAGGGAATACTCATTTTACTCAGCGGTACATAAAACTTATTCGAGAATTTATTATTTTTTAGTGGACACAAAATTAATTCCTTATACGATTAACCCTAAATATCACAATAGTATTATTTTTGATCACTCACCATTGACCTTTACTTTAAAACTAGAGGGAACGCCAGGTATAAAATCGTTTTGGCGTTTTAATACACAGTTAATTAATAATCCACAAGGTTATGAGTATTTAAAACAACAAATGAAATTATTTTTGATACAAATGAGACACCAGGCATCTCACCATCTTTATTATGGGAAACTTTTAAGGCATTTATACGTGGAGTTATAATCTCATATCAAAGTTACCAAAATAAAAAGAACTCCATAGAACAAGAGACTTTAGAAAAGGAAATTAAAATATTAGAATTAGATAACGCAAAAGACCCAACTATAGATAAACATAATAAGATCACATTATTGAAATTTAAACTTAATCGAATATTATCGGCAAGAGTAATAAGATTATTTCTGATCACAAAACAGGCACAGTTTGAATTTGGTGATAAACCACATAAACTTTTGGCTAGACAATTGAAGAAACAGGAGAAAGAAAAGACGATTACTAAAATCAAATCAGAGAATGGGGAACTACTAACGTTACCCCAGGATATTAATAAAAGGTTTGCCCAATTTTATCAAAACTTGTATACGTCTAAAACTAAAATAGAAGACAATATAATTGTAGATTTTTTAGATAATTGTAATCTGCCAAAATTGGATATTTTGGAACAAGAGGAATTAGGAGCACAGATCACAAGGGAAGAAATAAGTGATACAATAAAAGAGCTGAAAAATGGGAAAACGCCAGGACCAGATGGTTTTAATAATGAATTCTATAAAGGTTTCCAGGAGTTAATTGTACCACAGTTACTTAAGTTATACAAATATGCCTTTACCGAAAATAAATTACCAGAAACATTAGCCGAATCCACAATTACGTTAATACCTAAAAAAGATAAGGACTTAGAAGAACCGGGCTCATATAGAGCCATATCACTCCTAAATACAGATCAGAAAATTTTACCAAGAACTTTAGCAAGAAGATTGAGTAAATACATTAATAAATTGATACATCTGGACCAAACGGGGTTTATACCTAAAAGACAATCATCTAACAATTTGAGACGCCTTTTTAATATAATGTATTCATACAAAACGGAAAAGGAAGACTTGTCAGTTATATCTCTGGATGCAGAGAAAGCATTTGATCAGGTAGAATGTTCAAAAGGGAACTGCAGATGCTGGAATATCGAAGGTACACAAAATTGCTGGGGAAACTCAGCGGGTGCAGCAGCATCTATGGAGCGAAGGAAATAGGCGAAGTTTCGGGCCGAAACCCTTCTTCAGACTGATGGGGGGTGGGGGGGGGGAAGAAAGAAGGAAAAGGGGAGGAGGAGGAGGAGCCCGAGGGCGGGCGGATGGGAGGGTGGGAGGAGACAGCTAGAGGGTTAAGGAAGGGGAGGAGACAGCAAGGGCTAGCCAAATTGGGAGAATTCAATGTTAATGCCATAAGGACGCAAGGTCCCCAGACGGAATATGAGGTGCTGTTCCTCCAATTTCCACTGTTGCTCACTCTGGCAATGGAGGAGACCCAGGACAGAGAGGTCGGATTGGGAATGGGGGGGGGAGTTGAAGTGCTGAGCCACCGGGAGGTCAGGTAGGTTATTGCGGACTGAGCGGAGGTGTTCGGCGAAACGATCGCCCAACCTACGCTTGGTCTCACCGATGTAAATCAGCTGACATCTAGAGCAGCGGATGCAGTAGATGAGGTTGGAGGAGATACAGGTGAACCTTTGTCGCACCTGGAACGACTGCTTGGGACCTTGAATGGAGTCGAGGGGGGAGGTGAAGGGACAGGTGTTGCATTTCTTGCGGTTGCAACGGAAAGTGCCCGGGGAGGGGGTGGTGCGGGAGGGAAGGGAAGAATTGACGAGGGAGTTGCGGAGGGAGCGGTCTTTGCGGAAGGCAGACATGGGGGGAGATGGGAAGATGTGGCGAGTGGTGGGGTCACGTTGGAGGTGGCGGAAATGGCGGAGGATTATGTGTTGTATTTGCCGGCTGGTGGGGTGAAAGGTGAGGACCAGAGGGACTCTGCCCTTGTTGCGTGTGCGGGGATGGGGAGAGGACAGACTCCTGACCGACATACATTACAAACCCACTGACTCACATGGCTATCTGGACTACACGTCTTCCCACCCTGCCCCCTGTAAAGACTCCATCCCCTACTCCCAATTCCTCCGCCTACGCCGCATCTGTTCCCAGGATGAGACATTTCATACCAGGGCATCGGAAATGTCCTCGTTCTTCAGGGAACGTGGATTCCCCTCCGCCACCATAGATGAGGCTCACACCAGGGTCTCATCCATACCCCGTAACACTGCTCTCTCTCCCCATCCCCGCACACGCAACAAGGGCAGAGTCCCTCTGGTCCTCACCTTTCACCCCACCAGCCGGCAAATACAACACATAATCCTCCGCCATTTCCGCCACCTCCAACGTGACCCCACCACTCGCCACATCTTCCCATCTCCCCCCATGTCTGCCTTCCGCAAAGACCGCTCCCTCCGCAACTCCCTCGTCAATTCTTCCCTTCCCTCCCGCACCACCCCCTCCCCGGGCACTTTCCGTTGCAACCGCAAGAAATGCAACACCTGTCCCTTCACCTCCCCCCTCGACTCCATTCAAGGTCCCAAGCAGTCGTTCCAGGTGCGACAAAGGTTCACCTGTATCTCCTCCAACCTCATCTACTGCATCCGCTGCTCTAGATGTCAGCTGATTTACATCGGTGAGACCAAGCGTAGGTTGGGCGATCGTTTCGCCGAACACCTCCGCTCAGTCCGCAATAACCTACCTGAACTCCCGGTGGCTCAGCACTTCAACTCCCCCTCCCATTCCCAATCCGACCTCTCTGTCCTGGGTCTCCTCCATTGCCAGAGTGAGCAACAGCGGAAATTGGAGGAACAGCACCTCATATTCCGTCTGGGGACCTTGCGTCCTTATGGCATTAACATTGAATTCTCCCAATTTGGCTAGCCCTTGCTGTCTCCTCCCCTTCCTTAACCCTCTAGCTGTCTCCTCCCACCCTCCCATCCGCCCGCCCTCGGGCTCCTCCTCCTCCTCCCCTTTTCCTTCTTTCTTCCCCCCCCCCCCCCCATCAGTCTGAAGAAGGGTTTCGGCCCGAAACGTCGCCTATTTCCTTCGCTCCATAGATGCTGCTGCACCCGCTGAGTTTCCCCAGCAATTTTGTGATCAGGTAGAATGGCAGTTTATACAAAGTACTCCAAAAATTTAATATGGGAGAGAATTTTATCAGATGGGTTAAATTACTATATGATAAACCAATGGCAAGAATACTAACTAATAATATATTATCTTCAAAATTTCAATTATCGAGGGGCAATAGGCAGGGCTGTGTTTTATCTCCCCTGCTATTTGCACTTATGATAGAGCCGCTTGCTGAAAGGATAAGAAGGCATCCGGATATTCAGGGATATAATACTAAGGATACTATTAATAAAATATCACTATATGCAGATGATATACTTTTATATATTACAAACTCCCAAACGAGCATCCCGAAGTTATTAAATCTAATAGAGGAATTTGGCTCTTTCTCCGGTTATAGAAGAAATTGGAATAAAAGTGAAATTATGTCATTAAAACCCCAGAAAGCGAATCACCTATTATAATTTCCATTTAAAATCGCAACGGAAAAATTTAAGTATTTGGGTATTCAAGTTACTAGAAGATATAAATCATTATTTAATGCCAATTTTATACCATTATTAAATACATTTGACTCACTGATTAAATTTTGGAGAAAGCTCCCACTGTCACTAATCGGCAGAATAAACGCTATAAAAATGATAGCGCTACCACAAATAATATATTTATTCCAATCTATACCGATATATATACCAAAACACTTTTTTTTTAAATTAGACTCGAATATTTTTAATTTTATTTGGCATTATAAAGCACATAGAATTAAAAGAAATCACTTGTGCAAACCCAAAGAGGTGGGGGGGGGTTTGCATTACCTAATTTTCTATATTATTATTGGGCAGTACATATTAAAAATATAATTTATTGGTTGGACAGTTCTGCTCAACAGTTGGAATGGATAAGAATGGAGAAAGAGGATTGTGCCCCCTACGAACTAGGAGCGATCATTTTTTCCCCAATAAAGCTGAATAGTATGTTATATAAGAAGAATCCAATTATACAAAATACAATACGAATCTGGAAACAAATAAAATTAACTTTAAAATTAAGAAATTTATCAGCATTAACACCAATAGTGAATAACCCAGTATTTAAACCATCTGGTATGGATAAAACATATAAACAATGGGAAAAAGTGGGAATTAAAAAGGTGGGTGATTTGTATGAATTGGGAAATTTATTATCATTTCAACAACTAAAATCAAAATTTAAATTGAATAACAATCAATATTTTAAATACCTACAGGTATGTGACTTTATGAAGAAATATATACCAAGATTCCAAAGTGTAATTTTAGACCCACTGGAAGAAGTAATGAATATCAATGCAGAGTCAACAAAATTAATATCATACTTGTATAACAGTATTTTAAATATAGAATTACCATCAACAGAGGCAATTAGAGAAGACTGGGAAAAATAATTAATGATAAAAATCTCAAAAGAAACATGGGAAAAATATTTGATATATATACATAAATGTTCGATCAATGCTAGACATAACTTAATTCAATTTAAAATATTATATAGATTATATTATTCCAAAACTAGGTTGAATAAATTTTATCCAAATATTTCTCCCATTTGTGATAAATGTCTTTCTCAAAATGCCAATATTACGCACTCATTTGTCTCTTGTTCAAAACTTTATAAATTTTGGTGTGATATATTTGATATATTCTCAAAGCTATTTAAGACAAAAATGGAACCTAACACTGAAATGATTATATTTGGAGTAAGTAGAGATGGGAACAAATTAAATACACACCAAAACTCATTTTTCAATTATGGGTTAATAACAGCAAAAAAACTTATACTTAAATTTTGGAAAAATGCTAATATACCAACATTTAAAATGTGGATCAGTAATATGCTGGACACAGCACATTTGGAAGAAATGAGACTCCTCCTAATAGACAAACAAGACCTATTCTTAAGGAGTTGGTCCCCATTTATTGATTTCTTGGATTCATGTGGTGACGTAGTATCATGAAAACCAACAGTTTCAGGTATGGGTGAAAGAAGATTTAGAATATTAAAAAAAAATCTCACTGTGGCAATGGAATAATCTCCCTCCTGCTTTCCTTCTTCACTTATTCCTTTTCTTTCACTTTTTCCTTATTGGTTTTTCACCCACACTCACTAATCTACTCTTCACTTTTCACAACCTCTTTTTCTTCTCTCCTTTCTCACTTCTCTTTAAAAAAAAGGGAAGTTGTACAGAGAATGTAATATGTTAACATCGTTTTTGTACCAATGCATTGTACTCACTTCTAATAAATAAAATAAAAAATAAAAATTAAATTAAAAAAAAGAAAGAAAAAAAAGGTGTCAACTCCTGTACATCGGCGAGACCAAGCGCAGGCTCGGCGATCATTTCACTGAACACCTCCGCCCAGTCCGCCTTAACCTACCTGATCTCCCGGTTGCTCAGCACTTTAACTCCCCCTTTCATTTCCAATCTGGCCTTTCTGTCCTGGACCCCTCCATTGCCAGAGTGAGGCCCAGCGCAAATTGAAGGAACAGCACCTCATATTTCACTTGGGCAGTTCACACTCCAGCAGTATGAACATTGACTTCTCTAACTTCAAATAGCCCTTGCTTTCCCTCTCTCTCCATCCCCTCCCACTTCCCAGTTTTCCCACCAGTCTTACTGTCACCGACTACATTCTATCTCTGTCCCGCCCACTGCCCTGACATCAGTCTGAAGAAGGGTCTCGACCCGAAATGTCACCCATTCCTTCTCTCCAGTGAAGCTGCCTGTCCCGCTGAGTTACTCCAGCATTTTATGTCATCCTATAAAAGTTATATTTACATTATTATTAATTCTGCAGTCAATTCATTCCACTGTATTATTTAATTAAACCAAACTGGGAATGGTAACAATATTAATTTGGTTTCAATTGAATTGGCATATCATTACTTAGCTCCTACATATTTTTGAGCTTGGCTTCAATGGGCAATTGATATCTAATTCCATTATTAAGCACCCCATGCATAAACAGATCCTGTGGTTCAATTATTTTTTATAAATATCCCTTTGAAGAATGGCCACTGGAAGTTTAAACTTTGATCATTTGTTCATACCGCTGGAGTGTAAACTGCCCAGATTTTGAAGGTATGGGACAGGAATTGGCTAGGATAGTTTGGCAAATCTATACATAACTAAAGCTCTGATCTTGTTATCTTCTGGTTGCGCGGTCATTCTATTTGCGCAAAAACGTTACGCGATAGTGTGGAAGTTAATAATGATTTGAACTTACAAATTGAATTCCGCTGAAACTAAGACAGGCTTTCACCTTCTCCAATTAAATTGCAAAGCCAGCTAAACGCACCAACCTTCGCTTTCAGTAACAAAGCTAACAAACTGTTGATGTTCCCTTTCCAATAACATAAGCGAGATAACAAGCACAGCTTCATGAATGTCTCCTCCACAATGTCAACATTGAGAGAGAATTCAGACTCTAAGATTATAATGTGTGTCATACGTGTCATAAAATCAAAATGCATGTTCTGCAGAAATATAGCCTTCTCATATAACCATATATGGCTAACCCTTCCTCTGTCAGAAGAACCTGCCAATCCTAAGAAGCTGTCAATCTTAAGAAGCAAGAGGCTGGACTATGATCTGTAAGATAAGGTATTGCTGAATCGTTGGTTATTGGAGTATATATATATAATTAGGTCTCTGCCCCTTTGTGTGTGGATGAGAACTGTATAGTCTGTAATCTGCCTGGCGAAATAAAGATTGTACTACTTGATCACTGATTTCATTTGCATTTTTGTCTGTTTAAGAATACTGAACCACAACAATAGCGCTACGATTTTTCGACAGCTTATTCGCCGTTCTCCTGCGCTGGGATTGCAGCGTTTCGTTCCGATCGGTGGTCTAATGTAAACTTTGGCGACGTTTAAAAATCTGAAAAACCGCACGTGCAATGATCGATCTCCTCTACTGCCATTCAGCGCCGCGTGGATTGGTCTTTCCTCCTGTCACTCCGCGGGATGATCCGCCCTTTCCTGTGCCATCTTTACTGGAGCGGTGGATGACCAGCGGACGTTTCCAACCTGACACAATTTTCAGAGGGACTGGAAACGGCCCGGCCGTTCATGGGAAATATCGCCAACTGGAAAGTGGAGAATCTGATCTTGGCAGAGGAGAATGACCAGCAACCAGAGACCAGCAGTCCAGCGACCAGCGACTGCTGTGAGTCTGCACCAGCCCCTTCCCCTCTGGCCCCCCTCCCCGTGATACCCCCCACAACCCCCATATTTTCTCTGACTTCTCTTCCTCCCCACCCACAAACCACCCCTGCCCACAGCCACCCTCCTCCCCACACACCTCCCCCCCCCCACACCCACACCCTCCCCCACCCACACCCCCCTGCCCCCTGCCCATGCCCCCCTCCAGCACACACCCCCTCCCCCACACACACCCCCGCCCACACAACCCCTCCCCTATCCCACACCCCCCCACTCCACTCCCCCACACACCCTCCCCCCACACACTTCCACCCACACACTCTCCTCCCACACACACACCCCTCCCACAAACCCATCAGCTGCGCCTGTCACCATGAGAACTCAATGGGCGGGAATGGCTGTGCCGCCGGAGAGCCGCTAAGAGTGGATGGGGGGTTTGAGGGGGTATCAGGGGCGTCACAATGTGAACCTGCCGCGCCTGCACAGTTAGGGGCTATGGGTGAGTGGTGTAATAACGCATTTCGGGAACGGGTTGCGTTGGGTGAACGGGTGAGTGGTGGATTATTGCGTTAGGGAATGGGTTGCATTGAGGGCCCAGGCCTCCCGTGTGACTGGGACCCAACGGGTCCCATTTAGTCGTTATTCTTAAAAGGTTGACGGTAGAGATGTAATGGCAAAGACTTAAAGACCACATGGATGAACTCCAAAAATTGTTTATCCCTGTCTGGCGAAAAAATAAAATGGGAAAGGCGGCTCAACCGTGGCTAATGAGGGAAATCAAGGATAGTGTTAAATCCAAGGAAACTGCATTTAAATTGGCCAGAGGAAAGCCGCAAACCAGAGGACTGGGAGAAATTTAGAACTCAACAAAGGGGACAATTAAGAGGGGAAAAAAGAGCATGAAAGAAAGCTTTATATAAAAACTGACTGTAAATGCTTCTTTAGATATGTAAAAAGGAAAAGATTAGTGAAGATAAACTTAGGCACCTGACAATTAGAGACAGGTGAATTTATAATGGGAAACAAGGAAATGGCAGAACAGTACTTTGTTTCTGTCTTCACTAAGGAAGACACAAACAATCTCCCAGAAATACTAGGGGACCGAGGATCTTGTGGGAGGGAGAAATTGAAGCAGATATGGAAATGGGGGGGTACGCAGGGGGACGCTGTTCCCCTACTTTTCAGTTTCCAGTTTCCATCCTGTGTGTGAATCCGCAGCTTTATCCTGCGCTACTTAATCCAAGGGCGAGCGAACGAGCGGAGAGACAGACGAAAGCAATGATCGTAGAGCGGAATAGATGACATTTCGGGTTGAGACCCTTCTTCAGACCCAGTCAGGGGAAAGAGGAACAAGAGATATAGACGGTACTAAGGACAAATGACTGGACCCTTTCCCTTGACTGTCAGTCTGAAGAAGGGTCTCAACCCGAAATGTCACCTATTCCGCTCTATGATCGTTGCTTTTGTTCGTCTGTCCGCGCGTTCGCTCGCTCTTGGTGCCGGCGCTTCTCCCCTCAGACTCCGCCAAACAAACACACACATGTCTGGCAGATCGATGCGGGCCGAGACCAGGAGCAGGGCGAAGGATGACATCAAACGGGTCATGGCAGCTAGCGAAAAAGTACGGAAATGGTAAGGGGGAAATTTAAAATAAAACACCGAAGGAAATGATGTTTAACAAAAAAAAGGGGGCTGGCGTTCGTGTCGGAGGGAAGGGGAGGATGGCTTGAGTGGGTGCAGGATTTTCTGGAGCTCCTTCCAAATGGCAAGATTTTGTATGTTCAAAGTTAATAAGGAGGACTATGCAGGAATATCAAAGTGATCACCTGCAGCTGTGAAAAAAAAGATGATTTGTGCATGAAGAAGCCATGACCAAAGCAAAGATACTAGAGGATTAGCTGAAAATTACCCATGACCCTACTACGGCTTTTTCGTCGAGTGGACTATCTTGCTATAGGATCTTTTGTTTCCAGTCTCCATGATATGGAGAGTGGGGAGGAAAGTGGCACTTTAAGGGCAGTCCACGTCTTTCACCAGCTCATTGGAACTTTTCCCAATTCCATAAAGACTGTCTAAGAACTTGGCCCTCATCACACCTGGCGTCTCTCCGCCGTAAACGGAGTTCACCTCCTGGACGCTCAGCTCGTAGACCACTTGCTCCTTCCTGAAGTGGATATCAAACAGCTGTAAACTGCTGGCGGGACTGTGGCGGAACGCGAACTCCCAATCAAAGTAGCGAATGTGGTTGTTTACAACGTGGTATCTTGGTCCACATGGCTCGAACTGGAGGGGGCCGTAGGTTTGAAACTTCAGGCGATGTCTCAGCAAGGCATAGTTGGGATCTGATTCCGTTCTTTGGATCTCTCTCCCTCTCTCTCTCCCTCTCTCTCACCCTCTCGCCTCGGCATTCCCGGATCATTTGGCGTTTTGCGGGGATGGCTGCAACTGCGGTTCCTTCCTGTTGGGTGGGGGTGGGGGGAACCTGCTGAGTTCCTCCAGCACTCTGTGTTGTTTGATTGGCTCTAGAGTTGAAGGTGGACATGGGGGGGCTAGGGAGGCTCAGTGGGATGGGCGGCGGCTCTGGGGAGTGGGTGACGTTTCGGGACGAGACCCTTCTGCAGTCAATCACATGTAATCTCACCGACAAGAGTTCAGTTCAATCTGAAGAAGGCTCTTCTCTCTAGAGTCGCTGCCTGTCCCGCTAAGTTAGTCCAGCTATATGTCTCACTTCAACTTCAAGTGTTAAATAAAAAACGCAGAGTGCTGGAGGAACTCAGCGAGCTAGGTGGCATCTGTGGTGGGAATGGATTAGGAGTTGTTTCGGGCCAGGATTCTTCTTCAATAGGAAGGAACTGCAGATCAAATATACTGGAGGGGATACTAGTATCTTTGTTGCAGATCAGGCATGATATTCTTCTGATTTAAATCAGAATTCCAAATATTATTGTTTTCCTATTTTCAATTTTTTGTGCCCGATTATTTGGCGGCCAATCAACCGCTGTCTCTAAGGGGGTTGCGTCCAATCACCCACCAGCCTCCCTTAAAATTCCCGTCCAATCGGTCTCCTCCCGTCCAATCAGTCGCTGTCTCCAAGGGCATTGTGTCCAATCACATAATGCGCTGGTTAATTGGCGGCCAATCAGACACAGTCTCCTAGAGGCCTTTTATCAATCACCGACCTGCTTCCCTCACCGAAGCAGATGATGGCTGCAGCCAACACAGAGAGAGAGAGAGATGCAAGAAAGCAGCTATGACATATAACACACAATAAACTATATTATAAATACACAATAAACAAGTTATGCATTCTTGTACTCTTACATGGGTTGGCCGCACATTAAAAAATCCCCCCCCTTCCCAACCTCAGCCTCACAGAACTTAGAGTACCCCTAGTTCCTAAAACCCATTTCCATCACTGAACTGAAGGGAATCCACATTAGTCAGAAAATGGTGTTTGGTAAACTGTTGGGACTGAAGGTATATAAATCCCCCGGTGGCTGATGGTCTGCATCCCAGAGTATTCAAGGCGGTGGCCCAAGAAATTGTGGATGCATTGTTGATCATTTTTCAATGTTCTCTTGACTCTGGATCAGTTCCTGTGGAATGTAACTCAACTTTTTTGAAGAAAGGAGGGAGAGAGAAAATTGGGAATTACAGACCAGTTAGTCTTACATCGGTAGTGAGGAAGATGCTTGAGTCGATTGTTACAGATGTTATAGTGGCGCATTTGGAAAGCATTGACAGGATCGGTCAAAGTCAGCATGGATTTATGAAGGGGAGATCATGCTTGACTAATCTTCTGGAATTTTTTGAGGGTGTAACAAGTAGAATGGATAAGGAAGAGTCGGTGGTTGTGGCGTATCTGGGCTTTCAAAAAGCCTTTGACAAGGTCCCACACAAGAGATTAGTGTGCAAAATTAGAGCGGGGGTAGGGTATTGAGATGGATAGAGACTGGTTGGCAGGCAGGAAGCAAAGAGTAGGAATTATTGGATCCTTTTCAGAATGGCAGGCAGTGACTAGTGGGGTGGTGCAAGGCTCGGTGCTGGGACCCCAGTTATTTACAATAAATATTAACTATTTAGATGAAGAAATATCTAAATTTAGATGAAGGATATCTCCAAGTTTGCAGATGACACAAAGCTGGATGGCAGTGTGAGCTGCGATGAGGATGCTATGAGACTGCAGGGTGATTTGGAAAGGTAGGGTGAGTGGGCAGATACATGGTAGAAGCAGTATAATGTGGATACATGTGAGTTTATCCACTTTGGATAATCTAACAGGAAGGCAGATTATTATCTGAATGTTGTCAGATTAGGAAAAAGCTAGGTGCAACGAGATCTGAGTGTGCTTTTACATCAGTCACTGAAAGCAAGCATGCAGGTACAGCAGGCAGTGAAAAAAGCTAATGTTGGCCTTCATTGCGAGAGGATTTGAGTTTAGGACAAGGAGGTCCTACTCCAGATGTACAGGGCCCTGGTGAGACCGCACCTGGAGTATCATGTGCAATTTTGATCTCCTAATTTGAGGAAGGACATTATTGCTATTGAGGGAGTGTAGCATAGTTTCACCAGGTTAATTCCCGGGATGGTGGGACTGTCATACGATGAAAGAATGGGTCGACTGGGCTTGTATTCCCTGGAATTTAGAAGGATGAAAGGGTATCTTGTACAAACATATAAAATTCTTAAAGGATTGGACAGGCTAGATGCAGGAAAAATGTTCCTGATGTTGGGGGAGTCCAGAACTCGGAGTCACAGTTTAAGAATAAGGGGAAGGCCATTTAGGACTGAGATGAGGAAAAACTTATTCACCCAGAGAGTTGTGAATCTGTGGAATTCTCTGCCACAGAGGGCAGTGGAGGCCAATTCACTGGATGTTTTCAAGAGAAAGTTAGATTTAGCTCTTAGGGCTAAAGAAATTAAGGGATATGGGGAAAAGCAGGAACGGGGTACTGATTTTGGATGATCGGTCATGATCATATTGAATGGCGGTGCTGGCTCGAAGGGCCGAATGGCGTACTCCTGCACCTATTTTTCTATGTTTCTCTGTATCTATGTTTCTAGTGTGTAGGATAGTGCTAGCGTACGGGTGATCGCTGGTTGGTGAAAACTCAGTGGGCCGATGGGCCTGTTTCCACACTGTATCCCTAAAATCTAACGTCTAAATGAAGCCTGCAGTGTTCCACCTCATAAATACAGTTCTATTGAAGGCTATGCTCTCAAATCGGCAATGGTTTACTTAAGGTTTTTTTTAAATAGATGTTGAATGGAGTTTTGCACAAAGGCATTGAGGAATACAATTAAATTTCAACCCAAAGTTTTCTTATTTGTCTTGCTTTTCTTGTCAATTGCCCTTAAATCCTTGACAACGAGTTTCTGCCGCTGGAAGTGCATTCCTATTATCTGTCAAAACTATTCAACATTTTAGAAAAAAACATAAAAATCTACTTTTAACCTTCCTTCTTCCAAAGGGCACACTGCTGCTTTACTTTCTAGATGTCTCCCAACACTTGTCAAACTCATCTCCACTCACTATTTTTTAATTTTTAGTTCAGCAATTAGTACGTTGCATAATGACATTTCTCAATTTTTCCATTCTGTTAGGAATTGAGAGGAAATGTTTGTCCTTGCCTTTCTCCGCATGTTTCTTTCATTGGATGTAAGTATTTTTCATCCTGCTTCCTGGTCACAAATTAAATCATTGTTTCATACAACAGTCTCAATAGTGCTTTATTTTTCACATATGCAACATGACATTCCTTTTGCGTACATCACACATGTGGGCGTCGCCATTTTTGCCGCCATTATTCAAAGCTCAACGTCCGGTTGGCCCGAGCGCTCGATGTACTGGAGCAGTTCCTGCGACCCGACGACCCTCTCCTCCCCTCGCCCGGC
This sequence comes from Amblyraja radiata, assembly GCF_010909765.2. Lineage (NCBI taxonomy): Eukaryota > Metazoa > Chordata > Chondrichthyes > Rajiformes > Rajidae > Amblyraja > Amblyraja radiata. The sequence continues at coordinate 106,982,205 of NC_045959.1, read as the reverse complement.
TATCTTTGTGCCCCGGGAACGCCCCTTGCTGCCAACCTTGCTCCTGGTTTGATCCTGACCTCAGGTTAGTCTGTGTGGAGTTTGCACATTCTCCATGTGACCTCATGGGAGTAAATGACCCAGTCATTCCCACAAACATGGTACAACAGAATTTACTCACAGTACAATACATCATGTGGTTTCAGCTGTGTAGCGGCAAGCAGACTAACAGCACAAGCTGGGTTACGATAATATGCACAGTGTAGTAGGAAGAGCTTCTAATACTAAAGCACTACATTGGTTAGTATGGAGTACAATGGGTTTCGTCCGGTTTTCTCCCACATTTCAAAGACGTGCTGTTTGTCAGCTTAAAGCTGAGAATCGCGTTGCGAGTTGACACAAGAGGTACCCCGAGTGAAAGACTCGTGTTTGTGTACGAGATTCCAAGTGTATGATCAAGAGTTTAACCGAGTTCCCACGGGTATGACAAGTTTGCCGTTTGCTTGTCATTTCTGCGATGTTCCAAGTTCGTCTCCCGAGCTACTCTTGAGCCAATCCTGATTGAAGGTTTGTTTTAATAAGCACCAGTGTTATGTTTTAATAAGCAATAGTGTTAAAGAAGACCTCTCCATCTTGTGGCTTTGTTTTAAAGATATAATTCAGCGCGGCCGCATCTATTGATGTGACCTACAAAGGGACAATGCGCACCGTCCAGTGCCAGAGCAGTTATACTTATGATTTGTTTGAAACACACAGGTTTGATATGTTTTAATTGAATTTACTGCCATGTCTACACACTGCGGGGAGACGGGAGATGAAATCTTTGAATGTGGACGGATGTGCACATCAGATTGTTGGGAGACGGAGCTCAGGGTTCGCCTCCTGAGCTGCTTTGGTGCCCAGGCATGAGTTGAGGTGGAGAGAGGTTGGGGGGGGGGGGGGGGGGGAGGGTATCATTAATCTGTCTGGGGTGACATGGCTCTTGGGTTAGGCTGGGATCATTCTCTGCGGGATGATCTTAGTGCGGGAGACAAGTGTAGGAGAGGTGTACTGACTGTGTGGGCAGACACTTTGGAAGTGATTGCCCACCAGTCTCAAAAGCCGCTGTGTCTCCCTGTCCCTGGGATAGTAGGGGGCGATCAAATAGCACAATACCCCCCTCCCCCATCCACGCCAACACAAAGGGCAGCGATCCAAAGGCTTTAGCGTCAGGAACAGCGGGCAGGCGACAATCACCTGCCATTACGCGAGAGAGATCATGCACTGTTGTAGGTCTCCTTTGCACATCGGTGTTTCTGTTTTTCTCCACTCATTGTTGGCCCTATCTATCACCACCCCCACCTACACCCCTCTGCTTCCCGGCCATGTGTGTGACCCCTTCCCTCCCCTCTCCAGCTCCCCGCCCATTGCACCGGCGCGGGGGCTTTGCACTGTCTTCACGTCGGCGATGCCAGCAGGTCAGTGCCAGTCGCCCCGGGGCAGTCGCTCCCTTCAGTTTCCCAGGGGGTCGGGACGGGACTGGAGTTGGGAGGGAAAGGTGGGGGTGGGGGGGGGGGGGATGGGTGGGTTAGGTGAGCAGGAGAGTGTGGTTGTTTGCAGTTGCAGAGGGAGGGGGCAAGGGCGGTACAGTTCCCAGTCTCAGCTCCTGTCCAGGGGGGTGGCCGGAGACGTCAGGACCAATGGGACACCGACCCCCAGGCCCACCAGGCCCACTGCAAGCACGGAGAACCCAGAGACCCACAGCCAACAACTCCAGCCCAGCCCCGCTCCAACTCCAGAGGAACCCGCTCCCCGATGGGCCGCTACGGCGACAAGTGGCAGTTTGCCCACAGCCCGAGCAGCGCCCCCTCATCCGCCACCCCAAGAATAAGACGTACCTTGCACACCATCAGCTTCTGCCCACGGTACGCGCTGCCACTTCATCCAGCCGGCAGCTGCCCATCTTCAGCAGGATCTCAGTGTCGGACTGAGGGGAGGGGGGTGGAGGTGAAGGGCTGCAGGCTCACACATTACTCATGACAGGATAGACATTACTATTTTTAAATACCAGGAACATTTTACGATGAAATGCAGAAAATAGTCAAGAGCCGGCGTGCCCGCTAACTCCCCCCGGTCCGGGGCCATTCTGCAACTGCAAACAACCCCAATCTCCTGCTACCCTAACCCCCCCCACCCCCCCCCCCCCCCCCCCCACCTTTCCCTCCCAACTCCAGTCCCGTCCCGACCCCCTGGGAAACTGAAGGGAGCAACTGCCCAGGGGCGACTGGCACTGACCTGCTGGCATCGCCGACGTGAAGACAGTGCAAAGCCCCCGCGCCGGTGCAATGGGCGGGGAGCTGGAGAGGGGAGGGAAGGGGTCACACACATGGCCGGGAAGCAGAGGGGTGTAGGTGGGGGTGGTGACAGAGAGGGCAAACAATGAGTGGAGAAAGACAGAAACCGACGTGCAAAGGAGACCTACAACAGTGCATGATCTCTCTCGCATTATGGCAGGTGATAGTCGCTGGGAAACAGAAAGGAGCGACAATCTGCTGCTGCCTGCCGAGTTAAAGAGTTCCCACGGTAGACTCACGATACACTAAGGTAAACGCACGGGCCACTAGGTTCTTACAACGAGTTAAAATGATTCAATTCTTAACCACAAGAGTAAATTTGACTCGTGGAAAACTTTAAACAAGTTTCACGGGTACCTGCTGTTAGCGCCACGAGTTCCGTACGTTAATCGTACGTTATTACCACGAGTTTTAACTCAGGGTACCTCTTGTGTCAACTCGCAACGTGAGACTCTGCTTTAATTGACCACTGTGAATTGGGTGAAAATGGGATAACATAGAACTAGTATGAATGGGTGATCAATAGCCAGAATGGACTAATTGGGCTGAAGGGCAGGTTTCCATGCCGTATCTCTAAATAAATTAAAAAATAATTTGGAATTCCAAGGTCAGTAGACTCTGACCTCACAAGCAAAGGCTTGTTGATGTCTTGCCAGGTAAGGTGAATCCAGGATGGAGAACAGAAGAGATGCTTCAGTCCAAGCTCTTTACATTTCCTTTTCGTAGTCCTCTGAATCCCAACAGGAATTTTAAGAAATTTCACCTCATAATTGCCGTCTGCTTCCATACCATGAAACTCATTCACTTTGAGAATCACACCTTTCCCAATTACCCAAGTTACTGCAGGACACCCAACCCTTGGCACATACGTCCGGATCATTTCACCTATATGGTTTCATAGGCAGAGGATAACTTAGCCTAAACTGTGTATTTTACACCTGCAAGCTAGTGACATTTGAAAACCACCCTGATTAGTTTAGTTAAGAGATGCAGCGTGGAAAAAGGCATTGTGGGCAGAAAGGCCTGTCCTGTAATGTTCTATATCAATGGGTAGGTTATTGATGAGTAAATGCTTGATGGTACTGTTAGTGACAGCTTCCAACCATTGATCGCCCCCTCCTCGCGGCCTATCATCTGGATTGGCACGGCAATTCCTGCTGAAGACCGGCCAGAGCTTCAGCTTCAGCAGCGGAGCAGCACTGAAGTACCATCGCGGAGCGGGAGATGCCTTACCGGGGTCGTCGTGTTGGAAGCTCCGGATTGCTGGGACTGCCGACTTGAACACGGTGGAGTTGTCGGCTGTGGGGCTTCCAGCCACGGGCGGCGCTGACTTTAACATCGCGGAGCCCTGGGATCTTTCGCCGAGGTCGCCAGTCTTGGAGCTCCACCCAGCTCGGCCTGTGGACTTTGGGAGCCGTGGTCTCCGGTAGGAAGTGGCCGATTCGGAACTCCAAGCCGCTGAGAGTGTTCGTCTGACGCCAGAGTTCCATCAACCACCGAGAGGGCCTGAAACATCGGGCCACCATTGCGGCGACTGTGGAGGCCTCAATAGGTCCCGACCACGGGTGAACAAGAGGAAGGGGACTGAACTTTGTTGCCTTCCTTCACAGTGGGAAACGTTGTGGGGGGATGTTTTTTATGTTTTTATGTTTAATGTTAAATTCTATAGTGTTGTGTTTATCTTATTTGTGTGCTGCATGGTAACTCAAATTTCACTGCACCAATTGGTGTATGTGACAATAAATGTCCTTTGTCATTTGTCCTTTAGAGAGTTATCCAATTATGCATTAGTTTAGTTTAGTTTGGTTTAGAGAAAGGAAGATTGTTTCCCATGTTAGGGGAGTCCAGAACCAGGGGTCACAGTTTAAGAATAAGGGGTAGGCCATTTAGGACTGAGATGAGGAAACATTTTTGCGCCCAGAGAGTTGTAAATCTGTGGAATTCTCTGCCACAGAAGGCAGTGGAGGCCAATTCACTGGATGTTTTCAAGAGAGAGATAGATTTAGCTCATACGAATCAAAGGACATGGGGAAAAATCAAGAACGGGGTACTGATTTTGGATGATCAGCGACGATCATATCGAATGGCGTGGCTGGCTCGAAAGGCCTAATTACCTACTCCTGCAGCTATTTTCTATGTTTCTACGAGATACAGCGGGGAAACCGGCCTTACTGTCCACCAAGTCCGTGCCGACGAGCAATCCCCGCACATTAAAACTATCCTACGCACACTAGGGACAATTTACAATTTGACCAAACCGATTAACTTACAAACTTGTACGTCTGTGGAGTTTGGGAGGAAACCGGAGCACCAGGAGAAAACCCACGCAGGTCACGGGGAGAACGTACAAACTCAGTAGAGACAGCACCCGTAATCAGGATCGAATCCGGGTCTCTGGCGCTGTAAGGCAGCAACTTTAACCCTGTGCCACTGTGCCGCTCTGAACATTTTTTTCTTGTTGCTCAATAACTGCTGATTTTACTACGTAAGTGACTACGTGAAGACCCCGTCCAGTACGCATGCGTGTCCATATCGTCTATCGACAGCCGCTCCGGAGACCGCGGGAAGCGGGGAGCGGACGGCGGTGGATTCGCCTTCGAGCCGCTGGCGGTGGTGCCAGCGGCTTCATATTGGTGCCGGGGGCACCTGGACAAGCCCTGTTATAAGGGGCCGCGGAGAAAAAGCTCGGGGGAGAAAAAACCCGGAATGGAAATGTTTCTACAAGGACCACAGAAGAACCCCAGCTGTAACAAACCACGACCACGAGACCAGGCTCGGGAGGAGCGTTGCCCCGCACCAGAAGGTTTAAAAAGGACATGCAGGTAAATTCCTTACTCGAAGGTCGTTTTGTGCTATTTTGTAAGAATATGTTACAGGAATGGACCGCATCCAGACTGACTGAGGAATTGCGGGCAGTCAGCAGCTGTAGACTGCACCTGGATCGCTATTGATCAGCAGTCTCCGACCTGGCACCTGCACAATCGGAATCAACACCTCAGACTGGTGGGAAAACCAAGCAGAAGTCGGACAAGCCGAAGACTCGGACGAGTCGGGCTGTGAAGACTCACCGCCGGCGGGAGCAACTGTGATCGCATATCCCGCATGGAGCGGTTGATGGATCAGAAGCTCCAATGTGACATGCTCCAGCATTGGAGTCTAGTCACCATGGGGTCCTGGGACGCCCATGGCAGCACCTTATTGAGGGCTGCATAATGCATCTCCCTCGACAGAAGGGAGCATTAGGAGTCACTTCTGGGCTGACTCTGAAGACAGGGGTTTGGCTGAAGAAACCACAAGTGTGCAGGGGGTGCAGGAACAACACTACCAGCAGCAGGAGCTCGACGAATGGCCGTTGGGTTCAGGAAGGCCACGTCATCACGCAAGACCTCACATCTTCGACGGCAGCACCCCTACACACCCACCAGCAAACCACAATGAACTGAAGCTGGTGAAAGCTTGAAGGCCGTACAACCAGGACAAAGGTCTTTTTTAGGCCACAGCCCAGAAAGGCCTTCCTGGAAGATGCGCCAACCTCGTACTTGACCTCCCAGGAGCAGATGTAAAATCATGCACACATGTTTGAGGCAGCTCCTCGGTCGGGTTGCATAAGTCCTCACATTCGGATAAAGGTATGGAACCACATCAATGATGTCTCCTGTCACGGATACAAGTTGGTAATATTAAACTGGTTTGAATATTTACACTGGTTTGGGATAACACTAGATTAGTTTATACTGCACACAGGTATGGTTGGAGTTGCCTTTCAAGACAAGGCTCACAAGAATGGGATGTGGACTGATTATTGTCAACAGCCTCAACCCGCATGTGCAGTATAGACTTTTCTGAATAACTTCCACATGATCATTTCCACTCACAGGGTGGAAGATATTTGAAATTTAACTGGATGAGGCAACGATACACTCAGTAGCGTTGCAAAATGGGCTAACTCCAGTTTCCAGATTTTTTACCAAATCACTACTATCAGTGCTTCGGCTGCACAGAGCTAACAAATAAGTAGCATGGCCAATCTGGATGATATTGAACATACTGTATTTTACTAAATTAGCCTTATCAGCCACATAGCTATATTTGAGGAATTGGTTCTCACCCGTCCAGTTAAATTTAAATTAAGTTGATACCAACTGAAACTATTGATTATTGGGATAAAATCATCCATTTATTGGTCTGGGATCAGCTCTGAGACAAAAAATTAGACCTCTGCTATTTTTTAGCTGAAACAATCAGTCACAATGATGGACAGCTCCACTAAAACCTCTTATCCGTAAATCTTCAGTCATTTCCAAACTGATGCTATTGCCCAAAGATGGGTAATTTACTAATACCATCTCTAGTTATGGAGGCAGATGGGATTAGCATGAGTTATCAAGTGTTCAGTCATGGTATCAAATGGACACCAGGTGCATTCTGTGCATTAAAGGGTGTGTGGATATGCATATACAGCATGCACAAGTCCAAGGTGATACACTTTGGTGGTGGTATATGTTAATCACAAAGGTACAATCAAATCAAAGTATCCGGTGATAGTTTTACCAAACCGCATTTAGCACTGGTGTATTATTATGCAAAATCAATGACAACACAGAATGAATGTGTGATCACAAAGTATTTAATGACAATGTGGATTGATAGAACACTAACTATTGAGTTGCTTGCATCCAGTTTCAATCAACAGTGAACGAGGCATACAGTGGCGAAGGGTGCATTCTCGCTACACTAGGAAGGAATGTTCTTTTATGTCTTCCTCCATTTGGCCTCAATAGACGGGTCTTGCAAAATTCAGCAAGATTCCCGCTTCTGGGTTTTCATAGTGCCTGCCTGGGTTATATACCTATGGCTCCTGCTGAGGCGAAGAATGAACATAAAACCTTACATGGTTAATCCCGGATAAAAAGATGCTGGTTCAGTTGTGATGTTGAAACCATCCTCTGCATGATATAATCAATTCATAGACTTACAGACTCTGAGAGATCGTTTCTGCGGCTCGGGTTGTCAAACCATAAGCGTTAAGAGTGCTCACTACAGATTGCAGGGATAGCACCAAATAGCAGCAATCTGCATAGGAGATGGGAAGCATTGTTTATGCTTACGTTTAACTCGGCACGGATGACTGACACATTAACATTCAGTTTTATGGGATTATAACATTAAATTACTATTCCATTACTGTGCCTTAAGTACCTCCTCATCATTTGGCTGAGGAGTACATAAACCACTCTGTCCGGTCTCACCCTCTGATATCCAGAATATGAAGGTATCGTCAGCTTAAAACCTCCCAGGCTTAGGGACGCAGAGATATGGGTTGTTAACATTGTACTACGTCACTTCACCGATGGGCACCAGCAACATCCCTGTCCATGGTCATACTCACGTACTAGTGATTACGCCATGGCACTGAGTACAGCGCTATGGGTCCAATCATTGCTACACTGGATAGGATGATCATATCTGCGGGCTATAATAACATGTTTTGTTTATGATTAATCAAGCAGATTAGACAGGGACACAAGACCAAACTAGATGTTGCATATCCCATGGACCTTGGGTTGCGTGTGATCACGCATCTACACCAGTATGTCAAGGTTCCCAAGAGCCTTATAGACTGACAGCAATATTATTAGTTACATAAAATCTTGTTAGAAGGAATCACTACGAACCTTCTCCAGATGGTTATATGGGTCTGGCATATACAGGAGTGTACATTGACATTGAGTCTCACTCCACCAGGACCGCTATACCTCAGCAGCAGGGATGGACCACATCCTAGTGGTTGCAGGATGGTCAAACTATTGATCTGTCCAAATATTCAGAATAAACCTATTGCCAGATCAGGGGTATTTGCCAACCCTATGTTAGGTATGGTTCATACTTCCTCCAGGTTGAGGGAGGTTACTATTGCCACTATTATTCATTAATAGCATCAACATGTCTATATCTATGTCATGTCTGAATGCATTCTTAATGTTCACTCATCATTGGCCTACTGATGCAGTGTATGACGCCTGGACTCGGTTCCGCGGCATGAAATCACAGAGCTTTAAAATCTTCACGTAGTCACTCACGTGACTCCGAAGTAAAATAGTAAGATTAAACGAGAACTTACCAGTTTGAAGTTTGATCTTTATTTTATGAGGAGTAACGTTGAGGGATTACGTGCCCTCCGCTCCCAGCTCTCTATCATAAAGTTCAACTGGTATTATGGTTCTCTTATCTTACTATGTTCAGTTTAATAACTGTTATCTGTGATTTCACACCGCTGCTTTGAAGATTGACACGCATGCGTACTGGACGGGGTCTTCACGTAATCCCTCAACGTTACTCCTCATAAAATAAAGATCAAACTTCAAACTGGTAAATTCTTGTTTAATCTTACTATTTCTTGTTCTCTTACAAAAAGACAATCTTCTCATTTAATATTCCAAACTTAATTTTACATTTGCTTTGACACACAATGACACAAAGCTAAATCACAAAGCTCTAGATAATTAACTAATAATAATTTTCTGGAAATGTCTGATCAAATTTGACATAAAGATGCTGCATTATAATTCTTGGAATAACATTTCCACCACAGAAAATTGCAATAACTTCATAATAGGCAATTATCTAATATTTTGATATAAATTAGGGATTAGTTCATTTAACCTGGTTTACATTTATGAAAAGGAAAATCTAAGGATTTGTATAGATTATTGTTTAGATTATTGTCATTGTTATTCCGGCACTTCAACCTGCATCTGCAGTTCCCTTTATCTACATGTGTAGGAAGGAACTGCAGATGCTGGTTTACACTGAAGATAGACACAAAATGTTGGAGGAACTGACCGGCTGAGTTACTCCAGCACTATGTCTATCTTCAGTTGAAAACATGTCAGATGTCTGTTCACCTGGACTCTGTGGACAGAAGGGCCTGGTTTCCATGCTGTATCTCTAAGTTAAACTTAACATATGTCGCAATAAAAGATGACAAATTCACACATGCAGTTCATGTAACTGTTGCTTTATACTTGAACTGCAAGTGCACCATATTTGCTAGCCCTTGCTGTCTCCTCCCCTTCCTTAACCCTCTAGCTGTCTCCTCCCACCCTCCCATCCGCCCGCCCTCGGGCTCCTCCTCCTCCTCCTCCCCTTTTCCTTCCTTCTCCCCCCCCCCCCACCCCCCATCAGTCTGAAGAAGGGTTTCGGCCCGAAACGTCGCCTATTTCCTTCGCTCCATAGATGCTGCTGCACCCGCTGAGTTTCCCCAGCAATTTTGTGTACCTTCGATATTCCAGCATCTGCAGTTCCTTTTTGAACACCATATAATGTCATTGGCTTGATCAAATGCACTTCTAGATTACCAGCAACAATAGTTTATGAGATGACAACACTTGAGTTGAGGTTAGAAATTCCATGTCATTGTACTGAAATGAAATATTGTAATGTGGTTGTCCCATGATGATCTCACCTTAACAATCAATACAGAGAAAAGGTCGAATTAATGTGGTGGAATGATTCCTAATGGCCAACGATAAACTGCAAAATGTCTTGTTAGATTCTCGTTTTCCAGTCATTAATCCTGGAGTGCTCATTAGCTATTTATGTGAAATGCCAAAGCAAATAGCGCCTTAAAAAGTGCCATCCATTACTAAATTTAACCATGTCAAATGTTGAAAGCAGCTGTCAGAAATTACCCTCAGTAAGTAACAAGTCTGTCAGAACTTGCTTAGGACTTGTTAAATCATCGGGCAAATCTGGAATAATGTGTCATTTCACCAACTGTGACGTTTATGGATGCACCCGATAACAGATCTAAATGTTATATTTTATCAACTACTTCTGTGGAAAAATACGATTAATTTTGATCCGATAAACTTATCTTAAAAACATAGAAATTAGGTGCAGGAGTAGGCCATTCGGCCCTTCGAGCCTGCACCGCCATTCAATATGATCATGGCTGATCATCCAACTCAGTATCCCGTACCTGCCTTCTCTCCATACCCTCTGATCCCCTTAGCCACAAGGGCCACATCTAACTCCCTTTTAAATATAGCCAATGAACTGGCCTCGACTACCCTCTGCGGCAGAGAGTTCCAGAGATTCACCACTCTCTGTGTGAAAAAAGTTCTTCTCATCTCGGTTTTAAAGGATTTCCCCCTACTCCTTAAGCTGTGACCCCTTGTGCTGGACTTCCCCAACATCGGGAGCAATCTTCCTGCATCTAGCCTGTCCAACCCCTTAAGAATTTTGTAAGTTTCTATAAGATCCCCTCTCAATCTCCTAAATTCTAGAGAGTATAAACCAAGTCTATCCAGTCTTTCTTCATAAGACAGTCCTGACATCCCAGTAATCAGTCTGGTGAACCTTCTCTGCACTCCCTCTATGGCAATAATGTCCTTCCTCAGATTTGGAGACCAAAACTGTACGCAATACTCCAGGTGTAGTCTCACCAAGACCCTGTACAACTGCAGTAGAACCTCCCTGCTCCTATACTCAAATCCTTTTGCTATGAAAGCTAACATACCATTCGCTTTCTTCACTGCCTGCTGCACCTGCATGCCTACTTTCAATGACTGGTGTACCATGACACCCAGGTCTCGCTGCACCTCCCCCTTTCCTAGTCGGCCACCATTTAGATAATAGTCTGCTTTCCTATTTTTGCCACCAAAATGGATAACCTCACATTTATCCACATTTTACTGCATCTGCCAAACATTTGCCCACTCACCCAGCCTATCCAAGTCACCTTGCAGTCTCCTAGCATCCTCCTCACAGCTAACACTGCCCCCCCAGCTTAGTGTCATCCGCAAACTTGGAGATATTGCCTTCAATTCCCTCATCCAGATCATTAATATATATTGTAAATAGCTGGGGTCCCAGCACTGAGCCTTGCGGTATCCCACTAGTCACTGCCTGCCATTGTGAAAAGGACCCGTTTACTCCTATTCTTTGCTTCCTGTTTGCCAGCCAGTTCTCTATCCACATCAATACTGAACCCCCAATGCCGTGTGCTTTAAGTTTGTATACTAATCTCTTATGTGGGACCTTGTCGAAAGCCTTCTGGAAGTCCAGATACACCACATCCACTGGTTCTCCCCTATCCACGCTACTAGTTACATCCTCGAAAAATTCTATAAGATTCGTCAGACATGATTTACCTTTTGTAAATCCATGCTGACTTTGTCCAATAATTTCACCACTTTCCAAATGTGCTGCTATCCCATCTTTAATAACTGACTCTAGCAGTTTCCCCACTACCGATGTTAGACTAACTGGTCTGTAATTCCCCGTTTTCTCTCTCCCTCCCTTCTTAAAAAGTGGGGTTACGTTTGCTACCCGCCAATCCTCAGGAACTACTCCAGAATCTAAAGAGTTTTGAAAGATTATTACTAATGCATCCACTATTTCTGGAGCTACTTCCTTAAGTACTCTGGGATGCAGCCTATCTGGCCCTGGGGATTTATCGGCCTTTAATCCATTCAATTTACCCAACACCACTTCCCGGCTAACCTGGATTTCACTCAATTCCTCCAACTCCCTTGACCCGTGGTCCCCTGCTATTTCCGGCAGATTATTTATGTCTTCCTTAGTGAAGACGGAACCAAAGTAGTTATTCAATTGGTCCGCCATATCCTTGTTCCCCATGATCAACTCACCTGTTTCTGACTGCAAGGGACCTACATTTGTTTTAACTAATCTCTTTCTTTTCACATATCTATAAAAACTTTTGCAATCAGTTTTTATGTTCCCTGACAGTTTTCTTTCATAATCTATTTTTCCTTTCCTAATTAAGCCCTTTGTCCTCCTCTGCTGGTCTCTGAATTTCTCCCAGTCCTCCGGTATGCTGCTTTTTCTGGCTAATTTGTACGCATCATCCTTCGCTTTGATACTATCCCTGATTTCCCTTGTTATCCACGGATGTACTACCTTCCCTGATTTATTCTTTTGCCAAACTGGGATGAACAATTTTTGTAGTTCATCCGTGCAGTCTTTAAATGTCTTCCATTGCATATCCACCGTCAACCCTTTTAGGAATTAATTGCCAGTCAATCTTGGCCAATTCACGTCTCATACCCTCAAAGTTACCTTTCTTTAAGTTCAGAACCATTGTTTCTGAATTAACAATGTCACTCTCCATCCTAATGAAGAACTCAACCATATTATGGTCACTCTTACCCAAGGGGGCACGTACAACAAGACTGCTAACTAACCCTTCCTCATTACTCAATACCCAGTCTAAAATAGCCTGCTCTCTCGTTGGTTCCTCTACATGTTGATTTAGATAACTATCCCACATACATTCCAAGAAATCCTCTTCCTCAGCACCCCTGCCAATTTGATTCACCCAATCTATATGTAGATTGAAGTCACCCATTATAACGGTTTTGCCTTTGTCGCACGCATTTCTAATTTCCTGTTTGATACCATCTCCAACTTCACTACTACTGTTAGGTGGCCTGTACACAACACCCACCAGCGTTTTCTGCCCCTTAGTGTTTCGCAGCTCTACCCATACCGATTCCACATCCTCCAAACTAATGTCCTTCCTTTCCATTGCGTTAATCTCCTCTCTAATCAGCAACGCTACCCCACCTCCTTTTCCTTTCTCTCTATCCCTCCTGAATATTGAATATCCCTGGATGTTCAGCTCCCAGCCTTGGTCACCCTGGAGCCATGTCTCCATGATCCCAACTATATCATAGTCATTAATAGCTATCTGCACATTCAACTCATCCACCTTATTACGAATGCTCCTTGCATTGAGACACAAAGCCTTCAGGCTTGTTTTTACAACACTCTTACCCCTTATACAATTATGTTGAAAAGTGGCCCTTTTTGATTTTTCCCCTGGTTTTGTCTTGTTAATGTCTAATTGTTTCTTAAATGTTGGGATAGTCCCTGCCTCAACTACCTCCTCTGGCAGTTTGTTCCATGCATCCACCACCTTTTGTGTGAAAAAGTTACCCCTTAGATTCCTATTAAATCTTTCCCCCTTCACGTTAAAGCTATGTTCTCTGGTCCTCGATTCACCTAATCTGGACAAGGGACTCTGTTCATCTCCCCGATCTATTCCTCTCATTATCTTATACACCTCTGTAAGATCACCCAACATCCTCATGCGCTCCAATGAATAGTTCCAGCCTACTCGACTTCTGTCTATAGTTCAGACCCTCTAGTCCTGTCAACATCCTCATATTAAGATACAAGATACTTTAATTGATCTTTACTGGATTTACCTTGCACTAAACATTATTTATTCCCTTATCATGCATCCGTACACTGTGAATGGCTCGATTGTAGTCATGTATAGACGAAGTGCAGACCCGTTGAGTTCCGTTCCCCCAACGCAATATTTCACCAAACTGCGCATGTGCGGCTGACGGACTCGCACTGCGCAGGCGCGACTGCAAATTAAATTAAAGTTAATAAAGTGAAGAGAGAACCAGTGGAGGCATTTGTAAAATGGAACAAAACTTACCCGTGGAGCCGTTGGGTCCCCGTTATGAGGCCAGGGAAAGGGGGAAAAAATGACGATCTGAAAATCGGCAAAGGCCCCAACTGCGCAGGCATGGCTGATGGGTTCCTGTTGTGACGCCAGAGATCCCTGTTGTGACAAGCATGGGAACCCTCCCCCAACTGCACAGGCGAGGCCGGCATGTGGCGGCGCTGTTTTAAGTTAATTTAAATTTTAAATGTCAATAACTTGTAAAATATGACATCAATATAAACAAAACTTGACTAATGCACACCCCAGGACAAATGTGAGTAAGGTGGGCCAAATATTGTAGCACTATTGTGTACCGTTTTGGCGGAGTTTCGGGAACACACATACATACAAACAAACAAACAAACAAACAAACAAGATGAGAGTTTTAGTGATATATAGAAAGATAGTCTTTTCACTGGTTGGTTAGCATACAACAAAAACTTTTCACTGTACCTGGGTTCAGATGACAATAAACTAAACTGAAACTATATAAAAATCAGAACCAAATTAGTTTAGTTTAGGGATACATCGCGGAAACGGGCCCTTCGGTCCACCGAGTCCACTCCGACCAGCGATTCCCGCACATTAACACTTGCCTTCACACACTAGGGACAATTTACATTTATACCAAGCCAAATAGCCTACAAATCTATACATCTTTGGAGTGTGGGAGAAAACTTCTTCCTCTTGTTCTCCTGCGGTCGGGGGGAGTCAAACCATCCGCAGTCAGGGCGATCGAAGCCCCCGCAGCCAATGATCGAAGACCCCGCAGCCGGCGATCAATACTCCCATGTCGGGGTGATCGAAACTCTCTGGAGCTCCCGAGTCGACCTCTTCTTACCAGACACCGCGGGCTTCACGATGTTTAAGTCCACAGGCTTTAGCCTCCAGGTTGGAGCTTCGATCCCCGGCAAAGGGGTCGCAAGCTCCGCGATGCTAAAGTCCCACAGATTCCCGTGGCTTGGAGCACCCGTCAGTCTCCAGGAAAGTCTGCCATCTCCACGATGTTAGGCCGCAATGGGGACAGAGATACGATACGGAAAAGAAATCGCAACTCCATCGAGGTAAGAGATTGAAAAAAAAGTTTCCTCCAACCCCACCCCCTCCCTCCCCCCACCCAATACAAACCAAGGAACACTAAAAGCATACTTTTAACACATACTAAAAATAACAAAAAGAAAGGACAGACAGGCTGTTGTGAGGCAGCACTGCTGGGGGCTCCACCCGGTGTAAACCAACGTCCGCAGTTCCTTCCACCATTCAGTCAGCTCTATCATACTTGGATAGTATTTCCTCACAATGGAAATTTGGGCAGAGAGGTGGCAGATGGAATTTTATGACTTTGGGTGTTGTCTGTATGGAGTTTGCACGTTCTCCCGATGACTGTCCGGGTTTTTCCCAGGGGCTCTAGTTTTCTCCCAAACTCCAAAGACGTAAAGATTTGTGGGTTAATCGGCTTCGGTAAAAATAGTAAGATTAAACGAGAACTTACAAGTTTGAAGTTTGATCTTTATTTTATGAGGAGTTATGTCGAGGGATTATGTGAAGACCCCGCCAGCACACATGCGTATCAATCTTCAAAGCAGCGGTGTGAAATCACAGACAACAGAAGATGAAATAAACATAGTAAGATAAAAAGAACTGGAATACCAGTTGACCTTTATGATTGAGGGTGGGCGCGGAGGGCACGTAATCCCTCAACGTACCTCCTCATAAAATAAAGATCAAACTTCAAACTGGTAAGTTCTCGTTTAATCTTACTATTTTACTTCGGAGTCACTTGAGTGACTACGTGAAGATTTTAAAGATCTGTGATTTCATGCCGTGGAACGAGTCCATGCTTCACTCACTGCCTTAGTTGACCAGGGGAGGAAGTATGTTATCGTATTCAGACATGAATAATGCCAATAGTAACCTCCCTTAACATAGAGTTCGTAAATACTTAACATAGAGTTCGTAAATACCCCCGATCTGGTAATGGGTTATTATTAAATGTGTGAAAGATTGCTAGATTGACCATCCTGCAACCGCTAGGATGTGGTCCCGCTAACTTCCATAACCCTGCTGCTGAGGTTGTTGCAGCCTTGGTGGAGTGATTTGAAATGTCAGTATTTACTCCTGAATAAGCCAGACCCAAAACCACCTGAAGATGGTCTGTAGTGATACCTTCTTTTGAGGCTAGTTGTAACTAACAATATTGCTAGTTCAGAGTCTCTAGGCTCTAGTGATCTAACATTCTGGTGTAGATGTGTGACCATACACAATCAAAGGTGCATGGGATATGTGAACATCTAGTTTGAGACCTGGTGCCCCTGGTCAATACTGCTTGACTAAGTCATAACATAAGTGTTATTTAGCCTGCAGATATAATCATCCTGTCCAGTCAACCTTTATGCAATGACTCGACCCGTTGTGCTGCATGCAGCGCTATGAACATAACCACTTATAAATGATTTAGACCAAGGACAGGGATGTAGCTGGAGCCCTTCAGCGAAGCGACGTAGCACAATGTTAACACCCCATATCTCTGTGTCCCTAGGCCTGGGAGTTTTCGAGTTGCAGATATCCTTCATAATCTAGATCTCAGAGGGTGACCCCCCCAGAGTGGATTCTCCTCCTCCCAGCCAGTATGATGAAGCACATTAGGTATAATAGATGGCACTTTAAACATAATGATTGTCAAGCCCTCATATGAGCCTGAACTACAAGACGTCAGTCATCCGTGCCGAATTATGTAATATATCATAAAACAAATACCTCCCATCTCCTTATAAAAAAATATTGTTATTTTTTGGTGCTATCCCTGTGATCTGCAGCGAGCACGTTCATGGTTGGTTTAACAACCCGAGCCACAGGAACGATTTTCTCAGTCTCTGTAAGTCAAAGAATTGGTTATATCATGCTGAGGACGGTTTCCCGTGTCACGGCTAGACCAATACTTGGGTCTAGAAATAACCATATAAGGTTCTATCATTCCCCACATCAGTGGGACCATGGCTGGCTAAGCCCGGCTGGCACTATGAAAATGCCCGAGACGAGACTTGCTGAATTTTACAAACCCGTCTGATGAGGCAGAAATGGAGGAAGACATAAAATAACATTCCTCCTTAGTGTAGCTAGAATGTAGCCATCGCTACTGATATGCCATATATTATTATTTTTATTTTTATTTTTATTCCCCACTGGTGATTGAGCCTGGATGCAAGCTTCATGGTCTTTAATGTTCACAATGTATTTTAATACATTGTGTACCGTAATGAGGTTTGGGTAAACTATCACCGGATATTTTGACTTGTTTGCACCCATGTAAATAACTTTTACCACCTCCGAAGTGTATCAACTTGGACTAGAGCATGCAGATTAGCCATATTCGCATAAACCTTTAATCCACAGAATGCACCCAGTGTCTATAGGTAGTTGATACCATGTAACTGAAGAATTAGTAACTCTCCCATCCACATCTGTAACTAGATGGCATGAGCAATTTCTCATCCTGAGCATCAGTTTGTAATTTAACTGAAGAGTTACTGATTTAGTGGAAAAGCATAGAGCTGGTAACAATGACCACATGGTACGAGTGCTTACTTATTTTGTATGCTGTATAGTTCTGATTGTGCAAAGGCCCAAATAGCACAGCTGTAAGTCAATATAAATAGTCAATTACACTTGATGAACAGAAGGCTGTGTGATCAGGCTTCAATTAATTCCAATCCCTTACCTCAGGGCGGAGTCCCAGATGATTAATAGAGTTAATGTTAATCCCAATAATCAATAATTTCAGTTGGTATCAACTTAAATTTATCTGGACAGATAAGAACCCAATTTCTCAAATGGGTTTTGTGGCTGATACAGCTAACGTAGCAAAATACAGCGTTTAAATCTCATCCAGATAGTTCTTAACAATATTTTATAGCTCTGAGCAGCCAAAGGACTAATTTAGTAAATAACCTGGGAGTTGAAGTTTGCCTATTTTGTTATGTTTTAACAGTATCATTGCCCCATCCAGTTAAATTTCTGATATTTCCAGTGCCCTGTGAATGAAGCTGACCCCATGGGAATTAATAGTCATGAAGTTTCAATGTCTATACTGCACATGCGAGTTGAGCTTGTTGATAATAAACAGGCCTCATCTGTCATAATAGCGAGCCTGCCTAAAGAGGCAACTCCAGCCATATTCCGAGACTGTCTCGCTTGTACTGTGCAGTATAAACTAATCTCATCCAACCTTCTTGTAAATGGTCCACAACCCCACGTTTTGGAAAAAAAACAGACCCACCTACTGTCATGGCTACCGGTGGTTTTATGGTAAGCCCTTTTGGGCTGATGCGGGTTTGATTTCCGTCCTTGATTGGGTCGTAGGGCTGCTGGTGTATGTGGACCCCATGTCTTTCCAGGTGCATGGTATCTCCCAGCCAGCACCTGTTCCCCGGACATGCTTCCGAGTTCAGAGTCAGTTGCCAACTGACCCCTCGCACTCACCTTCGCAGAAGGGAGTTTTGTAGGCAGCCCTGAAAAGGGTGCTGCCACGGTCTCTTGAGGAGACCTGCGCTGATATGGCCCTCCCTGGCCAATCAGGATGGGTAAAATGTCCGAGGATGGACCCATGTCGGAGGGAAACCCTCCTGGCCTGACTTCAGTCTAGGCCTTTCAGACACCTGTTTTAGCTCTTACCCTCCTCGGGCAGCCGGAGTCTGAATTCGCCGCCGGCTACCCGCTCTTCTGCGGTCCTAGCCGTGTCTTCCACATGGTCCCCATAGCTGGGGTGTCCCCCAAGCACGGTTCTACCCGCGGTCTTTCACACGGTCCCTGTAGCTGAGGTTTCCCCCAAGCACGGTTCTACCCGTGTTCTTCGCAAGGTCCCTGTAGCTTGGTTATCCGCAGTCTTCCCACGGTCCCTGAAGCTGGGTTATCCATGGTTTTCCCACGGTCCCTGAAGCTGGGTTATCCGCGGTTTTCCACCCGTCCACGAGGCTGGGTTATCCGCAGTCTTCCCACGGACCCTGAAGTTGGGTTACCCGTGGTTTTCCCGCGGTCTCCGAAGTCGTGTTACCTCCGGTCTTCCCGCGGTCTCCAAAGTCGGGTTACCTGCGGTCTTCCCGCGGTCTCGGAAGGCAGGTTATCTGCGGTCTTCTCAGGTTCCGTGCCCGCAGCCAGACTTCTCCCCGTAGTCGGCATTCCCCCACGGCCCTTGTAGTAGCGACCCAAAACTGCTGGAGAACTCAGCGGGTGCAGCAGCATCTATCGAACCTTGTAGTAGGGATCCTTGCGGTGTCGGGAGCCGGGATTTCCCCTTTTGAATGCTCCCTTGTGTTTTGGGCTTCCCCCGAGCCGGCGTGGCGTTCCAAACGGGGTTTCTCCCCGCGGTCCCTGATAAAGGGCTTCCCCGTGATTCTATGGTCGGCTTTGGATATCCCCGCGATTCCCCCCCCCCCCCCCCCCCCCCCCCCCCCCCTCCTCCCTCCTCCTCCGGCGGTCCCTGTAGAAGGGAGCCGGGTGGCGCTGGGGTTCCGACCCTGGACCTCCAGCAGGAGTTCTGAACGCTTCCTGCAGTAAAAAAGAGACCTGAAAAAGTTAAAAACTTACCTTCAGGTCCGATCTGTTGGAAGCAGCGCTCCAGCAGCCTGTCGTTTGCGCAATGCGAGAGACGATAAGGCGCGCATGCGTGCTGGCGGGGTCTTCACGTAGTCACTCAATTATCCCTAGTGTGTAGGAGAGTGCTTGTGTACGGGGATCTGTGATACTGCGCCTCAAGATTGCAAAGACGAGCAGGTTTGTAGGTTAATTGACTTCTATAAAATTGTCACTAGTGCGTAGGGTAGAACTAGTGTACGGGTGATTGCTAGTCGGTGCGGACTCGGTGGGCTGAAGGGACTGTTTCCACGCTGTATCTCTAAACTAAACTAAAGTGATAGGTAATGACCAGTTTCTCATGGGACACAGGCTAAACGGCAGGATCTTAGGAGCATAGATGTACAGAGGACCATCAGGGTGAAAAAATCGATGGATACCTGAAAATTGTGACACGTGGGGGTAAGGAAGTGAAGAGAACATTTGGTATGCCAGCATTCATTGCCTGGGGCATTGGGTATAAGAGTTGAGATGTCATGATGCAGTAATCCAAAACATTCGTTCGATTGAGATTTGTACAACAACATTTAAAGGACATTTGGACAGTTGCATGGACGGGAAAGTTTAGGGGGATATGGGCCAAAAACAAGCAAATGGGACTAGCTTGGTTACCCTGGCTGAGTTGGGCCGAAGGGACTGCTCCGTGCTGTATGACTTTGTGAATGCATTTGGAGAAAGGTGTAATGGCTACAGGTGCTGTCTATATGGAGCCTCTTGGTTCTCCCCGTGACTGCATGGGTTTTCCCTGGGTGCTTCGGTTTCCTCCCACACTGCAAAATCGTATATGTTTGTAGGTTAATTGGCTTTAGTAAAAAATTGGAAATTGTCCTTAATGTGCAGGACAAGGCTAGTGGACAAGGATCGCTGGTCAGCGCGGACTCGGTGGGCCGAAGGGCCTGTTTCCATGTGGTACGACTGTGGCTGTATTTGGAGCAGGGTGTACAGTTTAATATTAAGCTGGTGCAAAACATTTAAATCTTAATTGGAAACCAGATACTGAAATTATACAACTTGCGAAACAACAAATTATTTTGGGTTCACAACCCCCATCATGCAAAAACATTCAAAATTGATAACTTTTTTGGATTGGCAACTTCCATTTGCCTTTCATATATTTTCCTCTCAAACTCAGTGTTGATGGAAAGATACAATAGAGTGGAAACCTCTTATCGTGAAGTGCACTGGCCCTCATGAAAGAGATCAGATGGACAGACTTCAATAGCTTATTAGGAAGGGTCTGCTTTTGTGGTGCTCAATCCATTTCAAACTGAATATTCAGCAAAAACAACAATTTTAGACTTCAAACAACAATATCTGAATAATTGCATCTAAAATTATTGTTTATACAATCAAAGCAATTAGTCAAATGCCTGCAATGTTAATATTTACCATCAATCACTCAGTCAATCATGCAAAAAACAGCCTGTACTTGGGCTAAAAGATATTTTGGATATCTTGTTTAGAAGCTTTTTAATTCAAAATGACAATACCCAATTAAAGTTTTAGAATTAAGATAACTTGAGAGATAAATTTCTGAAACGTGTTCACCACCAGTAATGGAAAGTTATTTTTGTTTTTTTTTAATTAACCTTGTGGTATATTATTCGTAGACTGTGAAGATACATCGGTTATCGAGGGGTAAGACCCATAGATACCTGACCTCTGAATTAAATTATATATCTGACATTCCAATTCACTGTCTTCCATTTCGAAAGACCAAAAAATAGAAAGCACTTCATTAGCAAACAGAATTACATGAGTGAGGTAGAAGTGGAAGAGTCAAGTCAAGAGTTAAGTGAGTTTATTGTCATGTGTCCCTGATAGGACAATGAAATTCTTGACAACAGAACATAGTAGGCATGAATACAAAACAGATCAGTGTGTCCATATACCATTATATAAATATATACACACATGAATAAATAAACGGATAAAGTGCAAATAAACAGATAATGGGCTATTAATGTTCAGAGAGAATAATACAAAACAACATATTAAGGTGCTAGACACAAAAGGGCCTGTCTCACCAGCATGCGATTGCATGCGTCAAGCGCGACCAAACGTGCTCGCTTGAGGCATACGGCCTCGCCGAGCCAGTCCCACTTCGATCAGCGGAGGCGTATGGAGTTGTGCGGGGCTGGTCCCGACATCTTGCACTGTCCGAAAATCCCGCGCGCCAACAGCCTATTGGCCCGCAGGCGCATTGTGCAGCGTCTCGACGGGCGTACGCAGCTTATTGACGTCGTACGCAGCGTCTTGACGTTGTATGCAGCGTCTTGACGGCATACGCAGCGTCTTGACGGCGTACGCCTAGCGCGTGGCATTGCGCGATGACGTCACCGCCCGGCGTGCAGTTGCATGATGACGTCACCACCCGAAGCCGTGCGACGTCCAAATTCAGTTGGCCCGCCTTCTGCCCAGCTGATTGGTGAGTATGATGTCGTGACTAGCCCCGCACAACTCCATAAGCCTCCTCGGTTCGAATAGGGACCGGTCCCGCGAGACCGTACGCCTCAAGCGACCACGTTTGGTCGCGCTCGACGCATGCAATCGCATGCTGGTAGGACAGGCCCTTAACTCAGCAGGACAGGCAGCATCTCTGAAGAAAAGGAAAATATGACGTCGCGGGTCGAGACCCCTCTTCAGACTGTCAGAGTCTGAAGAAGGGTCTCGAATCCGAAACGCGACCCATTCCTTCTCTCCAAAGATGCTGCCTGTCCTGCTGAGTTCCTCCAGCATTTTGTGTCCATCTTCGATGTAAACCAGCATCTGCAATTCCTTCCTACACATGGAAAGGTGCAAACTCTTGCTCATGGTTGCTCCAAGAAATTCACGCACATAACATGTTTTTCGCACATATTCTGATATTTTCTTATGACATAAGAGGTGGCCATTTGGTCCATTGAGTCAATACCGGCTCTCAAAGCATTCCCTTTTATCCCATTCTCCCACAATGGCATTTGACAAAGAACACTTACATCAGTTTCTCAATGCTTCACTGTATAAAACTCAACATACTTTGGCTTGGTCTAACTTAATTTATTTTATAATTGTTTATTGTATATTTAATTGTTGTGTTGTTGCATTAGTGGGCCTGCAGAGCTGCAGCAAATAAGAATGTCATTGTTCCGGCCCTATGCACATGACAATTAAATACTCTTGACTCTTGAAATTATTATTAGCATTTATATTAAATAGCTTTTCCATGCACTATTTCATTTCTTTATTTGCACGTTCATTCCTCCTCTCCCGACTCCCATGTTGCTTAATGGTTTCGCAGGGAAGGAATGTTTGGTCTTGTATATAGTTGTGATCATTTCAATTTCTCCTGCCGGTCAAAATTTTGATACATTTCTGTTGTTTCCCTTATCAACCATTTGTCTTGCTTTATTTTACAATAAATCATCTTTTTAATTCACTGAAGGACATTGGATTCAATGACAACTCTGATCATTTAATGGGGCTTTCAACTATTGTATTCTACTTCACATTTTTCAAGGTATCCCTTGATTTATTCAACGGAGAGTTTGATTTAGCTCTTAGGGTTAATGAAATCAAGGGATATGGGGAGAAAGCAGGAACAGGGTAATGATTGTCGATGATCAGCCATGATCATATTGAATGGCGGTGCTGGCTTGAAGGGCCAAATGGCCTATTCCTGCAACTATTTTCTATGTTTCTATGTATTGGTTTAGTTTAGTTTAGAGATACTGCACGGAAACAGGTCCTTCAGCCTAAAGAGTCCGTGTCGACCAGCGATCACCCCGTACACTAGCACTATCCTACACACGAGAGACAATTTACAATTTAGAGAAACCTACAAACCTGTACGTCTGTGGAGTGTGGGAGGAAACCAGAGCACATCTGTGGAGTTTGGGAGGAATCCAGAGCACCTGGAGAAAACCCACGTGGTCACAGGGAGAACGTACGACTCCGTACAAACATCACCCGTAGCCAGAATCAAACCCATGTTCACACGGGCGGGCTGGTCCCCCAACGCAATATTCCACCTCTCTACCAATTCCAATGTTGGTGGCCAGTTGGGGGGGGGGGGTGCTTTCTGGAGCACTAGTACGGCTGTTGTGGGCCAAAGGGGTTGGTTTCCAAAGGGCTAGTATAGACATTGTGGGCCGAATGGATTCTTGGACTGGCAGCTCAGTCACTCAGGCCTGGTGGGCTGGCAGCTCAGTGACTCAGGCCTGGTGGGCTGGCAGCTCAGAAACCGCCAGATATTCTGACCAAAACAGATGAGAGATTCTGTCAGAGAGAGAGAGAAGGGGGAGAGGGTGGAGAATCAATTTTAGACATTTTTCATCTTTTTCTGCAGATCACAGCAATGAAGGAGGAAAGTCTATGCTGGCCTGGATCTCACAGGGAGCCAATGAACGGAGGGAGAACAATACTGGGGTGAGGTTTAATACTTGCAGGGTGAATACTTACTGATGGGTCGAAGGGACTCCTCCTGGGTTAGTACACGCCTAATGGGCCGAAGGGACTACTAAAAAAAAATCTGAGTGAAATCTCAGTGAAAGGCACTTTTTATGGACTTTTCCTGGCCTGGCATGTGCCTTTTGGGGTAAAATGCTCTTTGGCTAAGACGGGCACTTTGGGAAAAGGGATTAGTTTCTCGGCTAATAGGAGCATTGCGGGCTGAAATTAGTGGTTTCTGGCAGGCCAAACAACTCATTTCATTTCATTTCCATTTCCATTTCCATTTTGCATTGCAGTCTCAAGCACAGTGCAGGCCTACAACTCATGGCATTGTCATTTCATTTCCATTTTGCATTGCAGTCTCAAGCACAGGGCAGGCCAAACAACTCATGGCATTGTTTCGCCGAACACCTCCGCACAGTCCGCAATAACCTACCTGAACTCCCGGTGGCTCAGCACTGCAACTCCCCCTCCCATTCCCAATCCGACCTCTCTGTCCTGGGTCTCCTCCATTGCCAGAGTGAGCAACACCGGAAATTGGAGGAACAGCACCTCATATTCCGCCTGGGTAGCTTGCGTCCGGATGGCATGAACATTGAATTCTCCCAATTTTGCTAGCCCTTGCTGTCTCCTCCCCTTCCTTAACCCTCAAGCTGTCTCCTCCCATCCCCCCGCCCTCGGGCTCCTCCTCCTCCCTTTTTCCTTCCTTCTCCCCCCCACCCCCATCAGTCTGAAGAAAGGTTTCGGCCTGAAACGTCACCTATTTCCTTCGCTCCATAGATGCTGCTGCACCCGCTGAGTTTCTCCAGCATTTTTGTGTACCAACTCATGGCATTGTCATTTCATTTCCATTTTGTCACGATTCAAGATTCAAGATTCAAGAGTATTTATTGTCATGTGTCCATGATAGGACAATGAAATTCTTGCTTTGCTTCAGCACAACAGAACATAGTAGGCATGACTACAGAACAGATCAGTGTGTCCATATACCATTATATAAATATATACACACACATGAACAAATAAACTAATGAAGTGCAAATAAACAGATAATGGGCTATTAATGTTCAGAGTTTTGTCCGAGCCAGGTTTAATAGCCTGATGGCTGTGGGAGAGTAGCTATTCCTGAACCTGGTCATTGCAGTCTTCAGGCTTCTGTACCTTCTACCTGAAGATAGCGAGGAGATGAGTGTGTGGCCAGGATGGTGTGGGTCCTTGATGATGCTGCCAGCCTTTTTGAGGCACTGACTGCGATAGATCCCCTCAATGGAAGGGAGGTCAGAGCCGATGATGGGCTGGGCAGTGTTTACTACTTTTTGTAGTCTTTTCAGCTCCAGGGCGCTCAAGTTGCCGAACCAAGCCACGATGCAACTGGTCAGCATGCTCTCTATTGTGCACCTGTAGAAGTTAGAGAGAGTCCTCCTTGACAATCCGACTCTCCGTAATTTTCTCAAGAAGTAGAGGCACTGATGTGCTTTCTTAATAATTGCTTCAGTGTTCACGGACCAGGAAAGATCTTCAGAGATATGCATGTCAGGAATTTGAAGCTCTTGATCCCTTCCACCATCGACCCGTTAATATAAACGGGACTGTGGGCCCCCATCCTACTCCATCCAAAGTCTACAATCAGTTCCTTGGTTTTGCTGGTGTTGAGGGCCAGGTTATTGTGCTGGCACCATATGGACAGTCGCTCAACCTCTCTTCTATACTCTGATACGTCCCCATCAGTGATATGTCCCACAACAGTGGTGTCGTCAGCAAACTTGATGATGGAGTTCGCAATATGACTGGCTATGCAGTCATGAGTATAGAGTGAGTACAGCAGGGGGCTGAGCACGCAGCCTTGAGGTGCTCCTGTGCTGATTGTAATCGAGGCTGACACATTTCCACCAATACGAACATACTGTGGTCTGTGAATGAGGAAGTTGAGGATCCAATTGCAGAGGGATGCGCAGAGACCCAGTTCTGCGAGTTTGGTAACCAGCTTGGAGGGGATGATTGTTTTAAATGCCGAGCTGTAATCAATGAATAACAGCCTGACATATGAGTTTTTGTTGTCCAATGGTCCATAGCGGAGTGGAGAGCCAGCGAGATCGCATCCACCGTTGACCTGTTGTGGTGGTAAGCAAACTGCAGTGGGTCCAGGTCTTTGTCGAGGTAGTTGATTTGCGCCATGATCAACCTCTCAAAGCACTTCATCACCTCCGACGTTAGTGCCACTGGTCGATAGTCATTGAGGCACGTCACCTTGCTCTTCTTGGGCACCGGTATAATTTACGCCCTTTTAAAGCAGGTGGGAACCTCAGACCTCAGAAGTGAGAGGTTGAAAATGTCCGCACAGGTTTTTAGAACACGACCGGGTATACCATCAGTTCCAAGTGATTTTTTGAGGGTCACCTCTCTGAAGGATTTTCTGACGTCGGCCTCCATGACTGTGACTGAAATACCATCACAGCGTATGGGGGCTCGGGAAGGTACATCAGTATTCTCCCTATTAAAGTGTGCGTAAAACGCATTGAGCTCGTCAGGGAGCCTCAAGCACAGGGCAGGCCAAAAAACTCATGGCATTGTCATTTAATTTCCATTTTGCATTGCAGTCTCAAGCACAGAGCAGGCCAAACAACTCATGGCATTGTCATTTCATTTCCATTTTGGATTACAGACTCAAGCACAGAGCAGGCCAAACAACTCATGGCATTGTCATTTCATTTCCATTTTGGATTGCAGTCTCAAGCACAGGGCAGGCCAAACAAGTCATGGCATTGTCATTTCATTTCCATTTGTTCCTCCTTGGTTAAGACGGGCACTTTGGGCAAAAGGGACTAGTTTCACGTCTAATAGGAGCCTTGTGGGCCGAAATTAGTGGTTTCAGGCAGGCCAAACAACTCATTCATTCCATTCATTTGCATTTCTGTTTCAAGCACAGGGCAGGACAAACAACTCATTTCATTTCCATTTCCATTTTGCATTGCATTCTCATTTTGCATTGGCCTCTCCCTCACGATCTTCCAGCGTGACTGACACATGTCCAGGCATCCTGGGTTTTATAGTCCTGCCCCCCACCCTGGGAAGGGTGTTACCTTTATGATGATTGACAGGCGAGAGGACCAATCAGCTGCTCTCAAGATGTTTTAAACACTCATAACTTTTTTATTTTTCATTGATCAGAAAAATCCTCTGGTCTGCCTCAGCGGAGGAGGACTGTGAGTAAGATGGCCAAAAATCATAGCGATATAGGGGAGCTTTTTTTCTAATATCAATATACAGCGCAGACAGGAACTGGTCAAGATGAGACTTGTAGTTATATTAATTTGTATAAATTACTAGACCAAGTGGGACCCATTGAGCCTGTCCCCCAACGCAATAATCCACCACTTACCCGTTCCCCCAACACAACCTGTTTCCACCACTCACCCGTTCCTCCAAGGTAACCTGTTCCCCCAACACAATAATCCACCCCTCACCCATAGCCCCCAAGGGAGGCCTGGTCCCCAACACAACACGTTCCCCAATGTAAGATTCCACTACTCACCCGTTGGGTCCCTGTGACACGAGAGCCCTGGTCCCCCAATGCAACCCATTCCCCAATGTAAGATTCAAACACTCAGCTGTTCCCCCAACGCAACCCATTCCCACAATGCATTATTCCGCCACTCACCCATAGCCCCCAACTGTGCAGATCATTTTAAACTTTTTTTAAAAATGCAATTGCACAAAGATTTAATGTGATGTAGGTGCCACGGACAAGGCCATCTTTTGTTATCCAAATCTAATCATTAAATTTGCTGTGCTTGGTTAGGCTGGCAGATTGTTTCCCTGAAGGTCATTTGCTGTGAAGGACTCAGTGTTCTGGGATAGAAACATTGTAGCTGGTCGGGCATTGTGACGTCATTACTGCCTAATTGCCAGTGCAGATTTGAAGAAATCCAACTTTTAAATGTCACTTTAAAACTTTTAAACCTCCCCCCCCCCCCCTATCTATGCTTCTATCTATCCTTCACTCTCAACCCCATTCTCCTGCCTTTGCCCCGTAA
Source organism: Amblyraja radiata (assembly GCF_010909765.2). NCBI lineage: Eukaryota > Metazoa > Chordata > Chondrichthyes > Rajiformes > Rajidae > Amblyraja > Amblyraja radiata. The sequence continues at coordinate 106,954,315 of NC_045959.1, read as the reverse complement.
CCTTTAACACTCTTACAAATGAAGAAACCATCAAACTGCTTTAAAACACCCAAAGAGTTGGCCTCCACAGCCGTCTGTGGCAATGAATTCCACAGATTCACCACCCCCGGGCTATAGAAATTCCTCCTCGTTGTTTTTTTAAAGGGTCGTTCTTTTATTCTGAGGCTGCGGCCTCTAGCCCTAGACTATCCCGCTAGTGGAAACATCCTCTCCACATCCACTCTATCAAGGCCTTTCACTATTCCTTGAGCACTGCCTTCTTTGTTGTAAAATATTTATGGCAATTTGTCCTGAGAGAATGGAGTTGAACATTTAAAACCACCAAACTTTCAGTTAATATAACAGTTCAATTATCAGCCTTCAAAACACACCCCACCGCCACAAAAAAAGGGCAAATTGAAGTAAATATGTTGGTTTTCTTATTCATCTGATTGAGAGCAGAGTAAATCTGTATAAATTGATCAGCCTGGGAAAGTAGACATCGATAACTTGCTCCTTGAAGAGTACACATTGAATTGCCTATCTTAAAAAAGAACTGTATCTTCATGGATTGAGACTTTGGAAGAAATGTTGAGCAACGGTTATTATCTCTGATGGATCGGAGCTGACCAAGGCTGCAATGGATTTTGGATACAGGTCTTCCGTGACATTGCACACAGCTTCCTTAAATCTTCCTGGCTTAAACTGCGAATAAATCTCAGGAAAAGTTTTAGAGAGACAAAAACACTTTTCTGCAAAGTAAAATGCAATGGATGGCAGAAGTCTATTTTTCATACTGGGTGGATCTGGAACTTCCTTGGAATTATGTAGGAAGGGACTGCAGATGCTGGTTTATACTGAAGATAGACACACAATGCTGGAGTAACAGTGTTTCAGGCCAGATCCAGCATACCAGAAAAGGAATAGGTAATATTTCAGGTCGGAAACCTTCTTCAGGCTGAAAGATGGAGAAGGCCAGAATAAAACAGGGTCGGCAACAGATGACCTCAGGAAGGGTGGAGTCAATGATGACCCAATGTTGGCTGGGGGAAATGTGCTAACGACAGGGATATAAGGTGGTGAACAGTGAAACTAGTGGTATGACTAGGGAGAGGGAGAGGGGGAGAGGAATGCAGGAGTTCCTTAAAATTAGAGAAATAAACATTTATACCACTACAATCACAATCAATCACAATCACAATAGGCTTGTATTCACTGGGTAGGCTTGTATTCATTGGAGTTTAGAAGGATGAGGGGGTATCCCATATAAAATTATAAAAGGACTGGACAAGCTAGATGCAGGAAAAATGTTCCCAATGTTTTCACCCAGAGAGTTGTGAATTTGTGGAATTCCCTGCCACAGAGGGCAGTGGAGGCCAACTCACTGGATGGATTTAAGAGAGAGTTAGATAGAGCTCTAGGGGCTAGTGGAGTCAAGGGATATGGGGAGAAGGCAGGCACGGGTTATTGATAGGGGACGATCAGCCATGATCACAATGAATGGCCGTGCTGGCTCGAAGGGCCGAATGGTCTCCTCCTGCACCTATTTTCTATGTTTCTATGTTTCTAATAGTACATTATTAGCCAAGCATGTTTTGCAACATACGAGGAATTTTATTTCCCAAGTCAGTCATACAAATAAAAAGCAACGGAACACACAATATACATTTTAACTAATAAATGTTGCTGGCCCTGTTTTGTTCTTGCCTTCTCTTTCTTTCAGTCTGTAGAAGGGTTCTGACCTAAAACTTATTTGGGTTTATCAGTTTTTCCTTTTAACCTTTTGCTGCTCCTCTTACTCCAGAAAAACACATGTCAGGAATTTTCATTATAAGGAATTATTTCCCAATGCTTCATAGCAGGCAAGGAAGATAGGACTAACAATGAATCCCAAGGCTATGATCTATTCTCCAAGAGCAAACTCAATTCAGCAGTATCACTCAAGTCAAAGACCATCACACAAACCAACGTCCCTTCTATTGACTCCATTTACACCTCACGTGGAGTCGCACCCAGGTCACTCCCTCTGTTTCCCCGCCTCATCAGGCAAAGGGTATAGAAGTGTGAAAACGCACACCTCTAGATTCAGCGATAGTTTCTTCCCTGCAGTTCTTTGCGATGTCTCCGATCATATGCAAGTTAGCAAAGAGGAGGTGTAGGCAGTTAACAAATTAAGGTGGACAAATCCCCAGGTCTGACTAAGTACATCCTCAGACATTGTGCGAAGTTAGGGAGGAAATAGTGACGGCTCTTGAAGGGATATTTGCTTCATCATTAAACACAGGTGAAGTAATGGAAAACTGGAGGCTGTCAAATGTTGTATCGTTATTTAAGAAGGGCAGCGAGGACAAAGGCAGGGAACTATGGGCCGGTGAGTCTAACGTCAGCAGTGGAAAAGTTGTTGCAGTGGACAGGAACTACCAGCACTTGGATAGATATGGACTGATTGACAATAGTGCATGGCCTTGTGTGTGTGTGAAATTGTATCTCACAAATCAAATACAGTTTTTTGAAGAGGTCACCAAGCGGACTGATGAAGGAAGAAGAATGGATGTTATCTATGTGAATGGATGTTATCTATGGCCTTTAATCCCACATGGTCGGCTCGTCTGGAAGATCGTCTCAATCAGATCAGATGGAGTCCAAGGTGAGCCAGGCAATTGGATTTAACATTGGCATGGTGGAAAGGTTCAAATGATAGGTGTGGAGGGTTATCTAGTTAGAGGCTTGTGAGCAGTGGAGTGCCGCAGGACTTAATGCTGGGTTCATTTTCATATTCGTTAACAATTTGGATAACGATGTAGCTGATGATGTAAGTAAATTTCTAGACGCCACTATAAATTGGTAGTATAGTGGACAATGAAATAGACGGTGTGCCAAATAAAGTAAAGAAGGCGTTAGGCATACTTGCCTTCAATGGGAAGGTTATTGAGTAAAAAGTAGGCAAATCATGCAAACATTGGCACATCATGATGCAGCTGTACAAGTTGATGGTGGGACCACACTTTGAGTAACGTGTGCATTTTGGTTGAACAACATGTATAGCAAGGATGTCATTTAGTTGGAAAGGGTGCAAAAGAGATTCACCTGGATGTTAATTTTGCTTGTGGTTTTGAGTTATAGAGAGAGGTTGGATAGGCTGCGGCTTTTTTTTCCTTGGATCGTAGCAGGCTGAGATGTAGCCTCATTGAGGTGCACAAGACCATGAAACGCATGGATATAATAACGCTCGCAGTGTTTCCCCCCAAGGTGGAGAACTCTAAAACTAGGCTTCAGGCAAGAGGGAAGAGATTTAAAATGGACCTCAGGGGTAACTCTTCACTCAGAGGGTGGGCTGTATCTGGAATGAGCTGCCAGAGGAAGCAGATACAATAATGACTTTTAAAGCGTTTGTACAGATATATGGATAGAAAAGGTTTAGACAGATATGAGCCAAATGGTACCATCGAAACATAGAAAATAGGTGCAGGAGTAGGCCATTTTGGCCCTTCGAGCCAGCACTGCCATTCAATATGATCATGGCTGATCATCCAAAATCAGTAACTCACTCCTGCTTTTTCCCCATATCCCTTGAACCCGGTCCAATGTGCCAACTCGGTTGACATTGACAAAGTGGGCTGAAGGGCCTGTACCCATGCTATTCAACCCAAGACTCTATGAAAAGCATGAAAAATACAGAAATCTGAAATAAAAATGGAAAATTCTGGCAATATCCAAGCTGTATATTTATTTAGAAAAAACGCTACCCTATATCGCTATGATTTTTGGCCATCTTACTCACAGTCCTCCTCCGCTGAGGTAGCCCCGAGGATTTTTCTGATCGATGAAAAATAAAAAAGTTAGTGTTTAAAAAATCTTGAGATCAGCTGATTGGTCCTTTCGCCTGTCAATCACCATAATGAAGGTAACACCCCTTCCGGGGGGGGGGGGGGAGAAGTATAAAACCCTGGATGCCTGGACGTGAGTCAGTCACTCTGAAAGATCGCGAGAGGCCAAACTGTATTTCTAAGCTGTGAATCAACTGAACGGTGAGTCTGCAATGTACTTGCAATAAATTATTTGTTAGCCCTTAATGACAATGCAATGAGTTGTTTGGCCTGCCCTGTAATTGAGACTGCAATGCAAAATGGAAATGAAATGACAATGCCATGAGTTGTTTGGCCTGCCCTGTGCTCAATACTGCAATGCAAAATGGAAATGAAATGACAATGCCATGAGTTGTAGGCCTGCACTGTGCTTGAGACTGCAATGCAAAATGGAAATGAAATGACATTGCCATGAGTTGTTTGGCCTGCCCTGTGCTTGAGACTGCAATGCAAAATGGAAATGGAAATTAAATGAAATTAGTTGTTTGGACTGCCTGAAACCAGTAATTTCGGTCCACAAGGCCCCTGTTAGCCGAGAAACCAGTCCCTTTTGCCCAAAAGGCGCTTATTAGCCCAGGAGGAGCATTTTGGCCCAAAAAGCCAGTGCCAGGTCAGGAAAAGTCCAGAAAAGGTGCCTTTCAATGTGATTTCACTCTGATATATTTTTAAAGAGTCCCTTTGGCACATCAAGCCTGTACTAGCCTAGGAGTTCCTTCGGCCCATCAGTAAGTATTCCCCCTGCAAGTATTAAACCTCACCCCAGTATTTTTCTTCCACCCTTCATTGGCTCCCTGTGAGATCCATGCCAGGATAGACTTACCTCCTTCATTGCTGTGATCTGCAGAAAAAGATGAAAAATGCTTAAAATTAATTCTCCACCCTTTCCCCCTTCTCTCTCACAGAGTCTCTCACCTGTTTTGGGCAGAATTTCTGGCAGTTTCTGAGCTGCCAGCACACCAGGCCTGAGTGACTGAGCTGCCAGCCCACCAGGCCTGAGTGTCTGAGCTGCCAGCCCACCAGGCCTGAGTGTCTGAGCTGCCAGCCCACCAGGCCTGAGTGTCTGAGCTGCCAGCCCACCAGGCCTGAGTGACTGAGCTGCCAGCCTAAGAATCCATTCGGCCCACAATGTCCATACTAGCCCTCTGGAAACCAGTCCATTTGGCCCACAACAGTCATACTAGCGCCCCCCCCCCGGAATTGGTGGAGAGGTGGAGTATTGTGTTGGGGGACCAGCCCTCCCAACGGGTCCCACAGTCTAGTCTCTTTCATAAAACTGGAAAAACCTTAGCTAACGGGCATGTTTCATTTTGCAGAATATAAGAAGGGGTGAAGAGAACAAATGAAACGTCTGTGATAAGATGCAGATCTAAAGAGACTGAATGGTAACAGGATTGCGCGCGGAGAGAAGACGATATTGGTTTGCTAATTGCAGGTGAACAACCTAGAAGTCATGCAGAAAGAAGAATAGTGGAGGAATGAACCGCAGATGCTGGTTTAAACCGAAGATAGACCCAAAGTGCTGGAGTAACTCAGCGGGACAGACAGCATCTCTGGAGAGAAGGAATGGATGACGTTTCATTTGTATATCTCTTGTTTTCCCTTTCCCGTGACTAGTCTGAAGAGGGTCTTGACCCAAAACATCACCCATTCCTTCTCTCCAAAGAAGCTGCCTGTCCCGCTGAGTTGCTCCAGCATTTTGTGTCTTTCTTCAGAAAGAAGAATATCCCGCTCACCTCCTTCTGTTCTAAACTCATGAACTTCCATACAATTTTTTTCCCCCAAGTACTTTATTTATTAAGTTTAATGGGGCATGTTCCAACTGAAGTTATCTAATCACTACTCAATTTAATTGTGTAGCTACTTCAAATTCAGCATGAATAAATTTATTTATTTGAGAGAAGGCAATCCTCAAATTACATGGTCTGTTGAATCATTTCTGTGGCTCTGCATCTACTCATTTGATAATAGAAAAAGGAATTCAATATGATTCAATATTTTCAAAAACAATTATTGTTGTATAGATGTGGAAGAAAGAACGGCAGATGCTGGTTTAAATCGAAGGTGGACACAAAATGCTGGAGTAACTCAGCGAGTGAGGCAGCATCTGGAGAGAAGGAACGGGCGACGTTTCGGGTCGAGACCCTTCTTCAGACAATTGTTGTATAGATTATGGACAGTATATTTTCACGTGGACTAATTCTTTTTTTTTTTTTTTAATATTTTATTTTATTAGAAGTAAGTACAGTCATATGGCACCAAAGTGCCTAATATATATTTTCATAATACATTTTATAGGTATGTTGCAAAGCCTACCTGAAGCGTCGTTGAAGATCTGCTGCTGAGGGTGTGCGCGATTTTGGCGCCGTTTAGAGGGGGCGGGTTTAAAACGCGATTTTCTCTAAGCTGTTCCAATCGAAAATGTTCAGCCTAGTTAATTATTAACGAAAAATCGCTGGAAGACCCCGTCGCAAAAGCTATTATTAGGTTTAAAGGCCTTGAATAATAGTTATAGTAGTTTAAAAATCAATCTCTAAACCCGCGACCACCAGCAACCGCAGGGTCTCATAAAGCAAATAGCAGAAGTTAGGTTGTATATTTTTACATTAAAAAGGGCTTCTAAAGATCCCTTTATACTAAGTTTAATATTGCGAGTAGCTCAATTTGGGCCCATTATATCGCGCAGTATTTTTCTCGGCATTTGGGGCACAAATCTACCGCAATGTGAACGTTCTAAACCAGCGCGTTCCACAGGATCCCACTGGAAAGCTGATTTAAATGGGCATTTATTTACAGCAATTAAACACTAAATTCCTTCCATTTGGCCTATAAATTAATGTAAATGAGATTTAAAAATCATGTTTTATTGTGAATTATTTGTGAATATTATTTGGACATTTAGGCTATTTAAAAATGTTAATCATTTATTAAGAAATGGATAGATGTTTAGATCTAGTAATTGAAGTCTGAAATTAGCTACAATTAGGTAACTAACTAATTATATGCTTTAATTTCAGGTCATCCAAGTAAGATTATTTTATATTTGTTTCAGAATGCTTCAATCTATGATAACTGAAAATTTCATTCAGTTCTCTTAATTTTTAAGAAAGTTATGGGCTTTTGACTGTTCACGATCACAGCTTTTTTGTTATGTCCATAGAAAATCAATAGGGAACAAGATGCTCATTTCCCAGTATGAAAATGGCCATAACTTTTTAAATACTTGAGATATGAAAGTGAATTAGGTGTCAAATTAAACTTATTTTTATGCTTTATCTGATGGGATAAATTACAGACTTGATTTTTAAAATCTCAAAATTTTGTAACATTGCTACATTTTATGTACAACTTCTTTTTTTTTTTTTTGTTACACTGAAAAAAGATTAGAATAAGAAAAAGAAGTTAGATAGTAAAGGATAGAAAGATGTGAAATATATAGTGTGTGAAAAAAGAAAACGAGTAAATGAAGAAAGTTGAGAGAGAGAATAGAGAAAAGAAAAGAAAATAAAAAAGAAAAGGAGATCATTATTTATAATCTTGACCAACCCTCGTCCAGTCCTGAAACAGTTATTTTTTATAATTGTGTTGCACCATATGATTCCAAAAAAACGACGACTAACACATGGACTAATTCTAATAAATCTTTTGCTCAAGAAAGCAAAATATGGTATGCCAAAGACATGCTGAAATGCATTCAATTATACTGAGGAAATCCTTCAAAGGATTTAGCCATAATTGCATTTCAACAAGATTAAACATCACACAGAAGTGTGGCAACATGAAATTTAATGTAAGAGAGCAAGTTACAGCTGCCACATTGTTTTTATTTTAAAAGCTCTAATTCCCTTTCCATGACATGGCATATGTTACCAAAATCCTTGATGTGGCGCTAATTCTCAAAAAGTGCTGAAACATAATTGCGAGATAACCAACTTAACAACAAATGTCAGTTACGGCAGATTTGGCAATCGCAATGCTGATTCTTTTCCAGGCTGAATTTTAATAAAGTATTTTAAATAGTACAGGATAAAAATTTCATGTTGAAAGGTTGAACAAGTTAGGGCTTTATTCTTTGGAGCGCAGAAGGTTAAGGGGGGACTTGATAGAGGTTTTTAAAATGATGAGAGGGATAGACAGAGTTGACGTGGAAAAGCTTTTCCCACTGAGAGTAGGGAAGTTTCAAACAAGGGGACATGACTTGAGAATTAAGGGACTGAAGTTTAGGGGTAACATGAGGGGGAACTTCTTTACTCAGAGAGTGGTAGCTGTGTGGAATGAGATTCCAGTGAAGGTGGTGGAGGCAGGTTCGTTTTTATCATTTAAAAATAAATTGGATAGTTATATGGATGGGAAAGGAATGGAGGGTTATGGTCTGAGCGCAGGTATATGGGACTAGGGGAGATTATGTGTTCGGCACGGACTAGAAGGGTCGAGATGGCCTGTTTCCGTGCTGTAATTGTTATATGGTTATATGGTTAAGAATGAGTCTGAAGAAGGATCCCAACCCAAACTGAGGCCTTTTCCTCCACAGATGTTGCCTGACCACTAGACAAGAGAAACAGCATTGAAACAGGCCCTTTGGCCCACTGAGTCCGCGCCGACCAGTGATCACCCCGTACACTAACACTGTCCTTCACTCCAGGGACAATCTAACAACTTAACAAAGCCGATTAACTGATAAACCTGTACGTATTTGCAGTGTGGGAGGAATCTGGGCACCCGGAAAAATCCCACGCAGTCATCGAGAGCCCATGCAAACTACAAACACAGCACCCGTAGTCTGGATCGAACCCAGGTCTCTGGCGCTGTAAGGCAGCAACTCTACCACTGTTCCAGTACTTTGTGGTTTGTTTTGAAAATATACAGTTTAAAAGTTTTCAGGTTTGCTCAATAGTACAGGATAAACTATGCATAATTATATTTTATAGACAGGTGAGGCTCCTTTTTATTCCAACCCCAGCAATTTTGAATGCTGAAATAAACAGAACATTAACATACTCTGCTGCTGTCTGCCAGGTCTCATTTTACCCATTTGCCCATAGAAGCAATCTCCAACATGAAATCAACACAGTGACAAATACTTGCTGCTTCAGGGATAGAACCAGCTAAACTCATAGTTGGGCAACACATAAACTTGCTTTAAGCAATCTCTCGCTACTGCACAATACTGAAAAACTATGGGCTGAATCTTTGTGAACAGGTTCACCCACTTAGAAGCTGTCGGGACAGAAGACGTGTTTACACTGAGCGGCGGACTGGCTTGCGATGCGAATAGGGCTGTTGAGCCAAAACCAAAAAGGCCTAAGGCAGGCAACGCCATTGTAGTGGGAGACTCCATTGTGAGAGGTACGGACAGGGGTTTCTGCGGCAACAGACGGGATGCGAGGATGGTGTGCTGCCTTCCTGGTGCCAGGATCCAGGATGTCATGGACAGAGTGCAGAAAATCCTCAAGGGTGAAGGTGAACATCCGGAAGCGGTAGTGCATGTCGGCACAAACGATGTCGGAAAGAAGGGGATGAATATTCTGCAGCATGACTTGAGAGAGCTCGGAAAAATGCTGAAAAGCAGGACCTCCAGGGTTGTTATCTCCGGTTTGCTTCCAGTTCCTCGTGCTGGCGAGAGCAGGAACAGGGAGATATGGGACCTGAACGTGTGGCTGAGGAACTGGTGCACGGGGCAGGGATTTAGATTCTTAGATCACTGGGATCTGTTTTGGGGTAAGGGGGAACTGTACAAAAGGGACGGATTGCATCTTAACAGGTGTGGGACCAGCATTCTGGCAGGCAGGTTTTCCACTGCTACACGGGTTGTTTTTTTTAAACTGAATAAGGGGGGTGGGGTGTCGAATGGGATAGAGGAGGATGGAGTTAAAGGGAAAGGGTTTCTTAAATGTGTGAGCGTAGAGACAGAGGGGTGTAAAATGAGGGTAGAAGCAATAGGTAGCAAGGTGAAAAGTAAAAGTGGCAGGCCGGCAAATCCAGGGCAAAAATCAAAAAGGGCCACTTTTCAGCATAATAGTATAAGGGGTAAGAGTGTTGTAAAAACAAGCCTGAAGGCTTTGTGTCTCAATGCAAGGAGCATTCGTAATAAGGTGGATGAGTTGAATGTGCAGATAGCTATTAATGACTATGATATAGTTGGGATCACGGAGACATGGCTCCAGGGTGACCAAGGCTGGGAGCTGAACATCCAGGGATATTCAATATTCAGGAGGGATAGACAGAAAGGGCAAGGAGGTGGGGTAGCGTTGCTGGTTAGAGAGCAGATTAACGCAATAGAAAGGAAGGACATTAGCTTTGAGGATGTGGAATCGATATGGATAGAGCTGCGAAACACTAAGGGGCAGAAAACGCTAGTGGGAGTTGTGTACAGGCCACCTAACAGTAGTAGTGGAGTTGGGGATGGCATCAAACAGGAAATTAGAAATGCGTGCAACAAAGGTAAAACAATTATAATGGGTGACTTCAATCTACATATAGATTGGGTGAATCAAATTGGCAAGGGTGCTGAGGAAGAGGATTTCTTGGAATGTATGCGGGATAATTTTCTAAACCAACATGTAGAGGAACCAATGAGAGAGCAGGCTATTCTAGACTGGGTATTGAATAATGAGGAAGGGTTAGTTAGCAGTCTTGTTGTGCGTGGCCCCTTGGGCAAGAGTGACCATAATATGGGTGAGTTCTTCATTAGGATGGAGAGTGACATCGTTAATTCAGAAACAAGGGTCCTGAACTTAAAGAAAGGTAACTTTGAGGGTATGAGACGTGAATTGGCCAAGATAGACTGGCGATTGATTCTTAATGGGTTGACGGTGGATATGCAATGGAAGGCATTTAAAGACTGCATGGATGAACTACAACAATTGTTCATCCCAGTTTGGCAAAAAAATAAATCAGGGAAGGTAGTGCATCCATGGATAACAAGGGAAATCAGGGATAGTATCAAAACAAAAGATGAAGCATACAAATTAGCCAGAAAAAGCAGCCTACCAGAGGACTGGGAGAAATTCAGAGACCAGCAGAGGAGGACAAAGGGCTTAATTAGGAAAGGGAAAATAGATTATGAAAGAAAACTGGCAGGGAACATAAAAACTGACTGCAAATGCTTTTATAGATATGTGAAGAGAAAGCGATTAGTTAAAACAAATGTAGGTCCCTTGCAGTCAGAAACGGGTGAATTGATCATGGGGAACAAGGACATGGCAGACCAATTGAATAACTACTTTGGTTCTGTCTTCACTAAGGAAGACATAAAAAATCTGCCGGAAATAGCAGGACACCGGGGGTCAAAGGAGATGGAGGAACTGAGTGAAATCCAGGTTAGCCGGGAAGTGGTGTTAGGTAAATTGAATGGATTAAAGGCCGATAAATCCCCAGGGCCAGATAGGCTGCATCCCAGAGTACATAAGGAAGTAACCCCAGAAATAGTGGATGCATTAGTGATAATTTTTCAAACCTCTTTAGATTCTGGAGTAGTTCCTGAGAATTGGAGGGTAGCTAATGTAACACCACTTTTTAAAAAGGGAGGGAGAGAGAAAACGGGGAATTATAGACGTTAGTCTAACGTCGGTAGTGGGGAAACTGCTAGAATCAGTTATTAAAGATGGGATAGCAGCACATTTGGAAAGTGGTGAAATCATTGGACAAAGTCAGCATTGATTTACGAAAGGTAACTCATGTCTGACGAATCTTATAGAATTTTTCGAGGATGTAACTAGTAGCGTGGATAGGGGAGAACCAGTGGATGTGGTGTATCTAGACTTCCAGAAGGCTTTCGACAAGGTCCCACTTAAGAGATTAGTGTACAAACTTAAAGCACACGGTATTCGGGGTTCAGTATTGATGTGGATAGAGAACTGGTTGGCAGACAGGAAGCAAAGAGTAGGAGTAAACGGGTCCTTTTCACAATGGCAGGCAGTGACTAGTGGGGTACCGCAAGGCTCAGTTCTGGGACATATATTACGATATATATTAATGATTTGGATGAGGGAATTGAATGCAACATCTCCAAGTTTGCGGATGACACGAAGCTGGGGGGCAGTGTTAGCTGTGAGGAGGATGCTAGGAGGCTGCAAGGTGACTTGGATAGGCTGGGTGAGTGGGCAAATGCATGGCAGATGCAGTATAATGTGGATAAATGTGAGGTTATCCACTTTGGTGGCAAAAACAGGAAAGTAGATTATTATCTGAATGGTGGCCGATTAGGAAAGGGGGAGATGCAACGAGACCTGGGTGTCATGGTACACCAGTCATTAAAAGTAGGCATGCAGGTGCAGCAGGCAGTGAAGAAGGCGAATGGTATGTTAGCATTCATAGCAAAAGGATTTGAGTATAGGAGCAGGGAGGTTCTACTGCAGTTGTACAGGGTCTTGGTGAGACCACACCTGGAGTATTGCGTACAGTTTTGGTCTCCTAATCTGAGGAAAGACATTCTTGCCATAGAGGGAGTACAGAGAAGGTTCACCAGACTGATTCCTGGGATGTCAGGACTCTCATATGAAGAAAGACTGGATAGACTCGGTTTGTACTCGCTTGAATTTAGAAGATTGAGGGGGGATCTTATAGAAACTTACAAAATTCTTAAGGGGTTGGACAGGCTAGATGCAGGAAGATTGTTCCCGATGTTGGGGAAGTCCAGAACAAGGGTTCACAGTTTAAGGATAAGGGGGAAATCTTTTAGGACCGAGATGAGGAAAACTTTTTTCACACAGAGAGTGGTGAATCTCTGGAATTCTCTGCCGCAGAAGGTAGTTGAGGCCAGTTCATTGGCTATATTTAAGAGGGAGTTAGATGTGGCCCTTGTGGCTAAAGGGATCAGGGGGTATGGAGAGAAGGCAGGTACAGGATACTGAGTTGGATGATCAGCCATGATCATATTGAATGGCGGTGCAGGCTCGAAGGACCAAATGGCCTACTCCTGCACCTATTTTCTATGTTTCTATGTTTAGGGCTTCTGTGGAACTGTGGTGCAGCGGTAGAACGTAGGCCATGTTTTTTTTTAACTGAATGCAGCAAAAAGACTGGAAACACTCCAGGGTGGCACAGGGCAGCACGGTGGCGTAGTGGTAGAGTTATTGACTTACAGCGCCAGAAACCTGGGTTTAATCCTGACCTCGGGTGCTATCTGTATGGAATTTGTAAGTTTAGTTTACTTTAGAGATACAGCGCGGATACTGGGCCTTCAGCCCACCGAGTCCGCACCAACCAGTAATCCCCGCACATTAACACGAGCCTGCACACTAGGGACAATTTACACTTATACCAAGTATACAAACCCAAGCCAAATAACCTACAAACCTGTACGTCTTTGGAGTGTGGGAGTAAACAGAACATCTTGGAGTAAACCCATGCGGTCACGGGGATAACGTACAAACTCCGCACCGACAGCACCCATTGTCAGGATTGATCCCGGGTCTCCGGCACTGCAAGTGCTGTAAGGCAGCAACTCTACCGCTGCGCCACCCTGCCAACGAAGTTCTCCCCATGACCGCCTGGGGAGTGCTCTGGTTTCCTCCCATACTCCAAAGACACATAGGTTTATATGTTAAAGAAGAAACTGCAGATGCTGGAAAATCGAAGGTAGACAAAAGTGCTGGAGAAACTCAGCGGGTGCGGCAGCATCTATGGAGCGAAGGAAATAGGCAACGTTTCGGGCCTGAAGAAGGGTTTCGGCCCGAAACGTTGCCTATTTCCTTCGCTCCATAGATGGTCTCCGGCAGCAGCTCTACCATTGCACCACTGTGGTGCCTGGTTGGTAAGTGTGAGGTTTACTCTAGAGGGACCAGAGGTGAATCTGGGGGAAATGTATTGGGATTGCATAGGATTGATGCAATCCCTGTGGATTGATCCTTGGTCTCTGGCACTGTGTGGCAGCAGTTCTACCAGGTGGACCTCTGTGCTGCCTCAGTCATAGATTCATACAGCACATAAACACGCCCTTTGGCTTAACTTGTCAATTTGCTTTGATTTGCTTTATTGTTTTCTGAAGATAGATATAAAATGCTGGAGTAACTCAGCGGGTCAGGCAGCATCTCTGGAGAGAAGGAAATGTGTGACGTTTCATATCAAGGCCCTTCTTCAGATGAAGAGGTTTGATTCCTTGCCAAATGAGTCTATGACTAATTAAAAGGTCGTTGTCCATGCAAGCAAAAATGTATTGATGAGTTTTGAGAATCTCGACTGGAAGGTGGCTGCATACAAATGGAAGTGGGCAAGGAAAAGAAGCTGCAAGAAAAGGATTTGTGTCGAGCTGAATAGATGAAGATGTGGGGAATACCAAAACTTCTAAACGCTGAGCTAAACAACACAAAGATGAGCTGGAAAATGAACTGGAAGAATACGTTTGAAAGAACAAATGGAGTCCATGAAACATTCAGAGAAAAAACAAAGATCAAACATGATAGAGAGAGACAGACTATAATGAAGGATACACAGTTCAGGACAAAATAGAAACTAGATGTTATGAGAAGATACGAGGGTAAAAATGAAGATTAAACTGTGAGAAGTGAAGAGAAACAAAGACATTCTACCTAGTTTTAGTGCACTTGTATGCATTTAATGGGAATCAATATTTCATTCAGTGCTCTCAAGAATTTATCAGTACACCTTCTTGAATTTCAGAGGCACTCTGAAGCACAATTGAGCAAGCAATCGTGACAATGTTACTGAATTATCCATTAATCCCTACCCCCCCCCCATCGATCATACATGTGCTATAAATAACACCAAATTCATCAATCCATCAGTGTGCACTGCTGCAGTCATGAAGGAGGTGAGAAAGGGAAAGGACGACTTTGCTGATGATGCCCTACCAGGCAATTTTGGATACAAGAAACAATAGAAATCTCCCTTGCGCCAAAAATATAAATGCAAATAATGAATCGCGAGCCAGCCAGTTTTATCCCAGATTTGCAAATGTAATGAGGTGCTTCAGGAACATTAACAACATTGTAATTAAATCAGATCAGATTGATGGTTAAAAGTGGGAGAGATAAATATTTGCCTTCAAATGGATATAATATGCAAAGTAATTGGAAATAGGGATTTCACTTAAACCTGTTCAATATTATTAATTATTATTGGCTTTTTTGTTTATTGTAAGTTTTATCTAAGTGTATTGTGTTGCAGGCTTGTTATGCTGTGGCATGTAAGAATATCAGTGTTCCACTGTAGGTGTAGACGACAATTAAACATCTTGTCTTGATTCTTGATTAAGGACTAACGATCATATCTGAATATTTTGCTAACATTTTGCAAAACAATATAAACCTTGCCTTTGGTAATGATTTTGCCATGGCAATGGATTTCAAACTTTGTTGTGGCATGGTGGCGCAGCAGTAGTGTTGCCACCTTAGAGCGCCAGAAACCCGGGTTCGATCCTGACCACGGGAGCTCTCTGTGCGGAGTTTGTACGTTCTTCCTGTGACCTGCGTGAGATTGCTCCGGGTGCTCCGGTTTCCTCTCACACTCCGAAGATGTACAGGTTAGTAAGTTAATTGGTTTGGGTAAAATTATAACTTGTCCCCCTTGCGTGTAGGATAGTGTCAGTGTGCGGGGCCCAGCCCGATCTCGATGGGCCGAAAGGCCTGTTGCCATGCTCTATCTCTACACTAAACTTCCTTTAAAGTGACGTCACAGGTAGATTCCTTGAAAGTGGCTTTAAAAAGATGGTCAAAAATACATATTGGCTTTTATCAGTCAGAGTATTGAATATAGAAATTGGGAGGTACACAAAATTGCTGGAGGAACTCAGCGGGTGCAGCAGCATCTATGGAGCGAAGGAAATAGGCGACGTTTCGGGCCGAAACCCTTCTTCAGACAATTGGGAGGTCATGTTGCAGTTATTTAAGACATTGGTGAGGCCACATGGAGAGTATTGCGTTCAAAAGGGAACTGCAGATGCTGGAATATCGAAGGTACACAAAATTGCTGGGGAAACTCAGCGGGTGCAGCAGCATCTATGGAGCGAAGGAGCAGTCTGAAGAAGGGTTTCGGCCCGAAACGTCGCCTATTTCCTTCGCTCCATAGATGCTGCTGCACCCGCTGAGTTTCCCCAGCAATTTTGTGTACCTTGGAGAGTATTGCATTCAGTTTTGGTCACCATGTGTATAGAAAAGATGTTGTCAAGCTGGAAAATTTACAGAGATTTACAAGTATGTTGCCAGGACTCGAGGGCCTGAGCTGTAGGGAGAGGATGAGCAGATTAGGGCTTTATTCCTTGGAGCATACGAGGATGAGGGGTGATCTTAAAGAGGTGTACAAAATCATGAGAGGAATAGATCGGGAAAATGCACCGAGAGTAGGGGAAATTGTGAACCAGGTTTAGGTGAGTGGGGAAAAGATTTAATAGGAGCCTGAGGGGTAACTTTTTTTTACACAAAGGGTGGTGGAGTTATGGAACGAGCTGCCGGAGGAGGTAGTTGAGGCAGGGACTATTGCAATGTTTAAGAAACATTTAGACAGATACAAGGGTAGAACAGGGTTAGAGGGATATGGGCCAAATGCAAGCAGGTGGTTGCAATGCATCACAGTCCAAAGACTCACTCTCAATAAAAGAAATAGTGATTAATTGATGAAACTGACAACTAGGCAGGTTAGCGATATGGTTGAGGCATGACAGATAAAGCTATGTAAGGAGACGTCTGAATTGACTCATTTGATTGGAGTAAATGGAGTGAAAAATTTATAGTAATATTTGTAGCAATATTCTACCTCTCCACCAATTCCGATACTAGTGGCCAGTGGGGGGGGGGGGGGGGAGAGCTTTCTGGGGCACTAGTATGGGTGCTGTGGGCCGAAGGGACTGTTTTCCAGAGGGCTCGTTTGGACATTGTGGGCCGAATGGATTATTGGACTGGCAGCTCAGTCACTCAGGCCTGGTGGGCTGGCAGCTCAGTCGCTCAGGCTCGGTGGGCTGGCAGCTGAGTCACTCAAGCCTGATGGGCTGGCAACTCAGTCACTCAGGGCTGGTGGGCTGGCAGTTCACTCACTCATGGCTGGTGGGCTGGCAGTTGACTGACTCACGGCTGTTGGGCTGGCAGTTGACTCACAGCTGGTGGGCTGGCAGTTGATTGACTCACAGCTGGTGGGCTAGCAGTTCACTCACAGCAGAGTGCAGGCCACCAAATTAATTTCATGCCATTTTAAGCAGTGTGCAGGCCACCAAATTCAATTTCTTACCATTTCAAGCAGAGTGCAGGCCACCAAAATCAAATGCAATTTCATACAATTTCAAGCAGAGTGCAGGCCACCAAATTCAAATGCAATTTCATACCATTTCAAGCAGAGTGCAGGCCACCAAATTCAAATTCAATTTCTTACCATTTCAAGCAGAGTGCAGGCCACCAAATTCAAATGCAATTTCATACCATTTCAAGCAGAGTGCAGGCCACCAAATTCAAATGGTGGGCTGGCAGTTGACTGACTCACGACTGTTGGGCTGGAAGTTGACTCACAGCTGGTGGGCTGGCAGTAGATTGACTCAAAGCTGGTGGGCTGGCAGTTCATTCACGGCAGAGTGCAGGCCACCAAATTCATTTCATGTCATTTTAAGCAGAGTGCAGGCCACCAAATTCAAATGCAATTTCATATCATTTCAAGCAGAGTGCAGGCCACCAAATTCAAATGCAATTTCATACCATTTGGGCTTTATACTCCTGGCCCCCTGCAAGGGACGTTACCTTCACTGTGGTGATTGACAGGCGAGAGGACCAATCATCTGTTCTCAAGATTTTATAAACATTCATGACATTTTTATTTTTCATCAATCTGAATAATCCTCAGGGCTGCCTCAGTGGAGGAGGACTGTGAGTAAGATGGCCAAAAATCATAGCGATATATGGTAGCGTTTTTTCTAAAATCAATATACAGCGCACCCAGGAAGTGGTAAAGATGAGACTTTTAGTTATATAGACATTGTGAACAAACACAAAGATTATACTAAATCCTTATTAAATACTCATTGGACCCCAAGTAGAGTATTGTTCGTTATTCTGCAAAGCTGGTGCTGGGAAGGTCATAAAGTCATGTGATAGGAGCAGAATTAGGCCATTCAGTCATTCAAGTCTACTCTGGCATTCGATCGTGGCTGATCTATCTCTCCCTCCTAACCCAATTCTCCTGCCTTCTCCCCATAACCCCTGACACCAGTACTAATTAAGAATCTGTCAATCTCTGCCTTAAAAACGTCAACTGACAGCCTCCACAGCCTTCTGTGGCAAATAATTCCACAGATTCATCACCCTCTGACTGAAGAAATTCCTCCTCATCTCCTTCCTAAAGGAAGTCTAATTCTGAGTCTATGACCTCTAGTCCTAGGCTCTCCCACTAGTGGAAACATCCTCTCCACATTCACCCTATCCAAGTTTATGAAGGTGTTACAACTAGTGCAGAATTCTTCTCAAGGTGTAATAAAATATGTAAGATGGTTTTTTTTCTATTCACTGGCAGAGGTTTCAGTAAGCAGACGATGACACAACTGGCAAAAGAACCAAAAATCTGAGTTCTTGTTTAGTTCTATTTATTGTCATGTGTACTGAGGTACTGTGAAAAGCCTTTTTATGTACGCTATCCAGTCAGTGGAAAGACTGTACATGGTTACAATCATGCCACCCACAGTGCACAAATACAAGATAAAGGGAATAACATTTGGTGCAAGATAAAGTCCAGAAAAGACACAAGTTCATAAGTGATAGGAGCAGAATTAGGCCATTCGGTCCATCAAGTATACTCCGCCATTCAATCATGGCCGATCTAATAATAATAATAATAATAATAATAATAATAATATCTTTTATTGTCATTGCACATCAGTGCAACGAGATTTAATATGCAGCTTCCAACCGATGTAAAAAGAAAAAGAAAATAAAATAAATAAAGAAACTGTGCGACGTGACCATCCGAGGGAGACAGTCCAGGTGGGGGGGGGGGGCACTCAGCAGGGCCGGTTCAGAGCCGCTATAGCTCTGGTAATAAAGCTGTTTTTGAGTCTGGAGGTTTGGGCGTAGAAGGCCTTGTAACGTCTGCCGGAGGGAAGTACAAGGGTGTGAGGAGTCTTTACGGATGCTGACGGCCATCCTGAGGCACCGTGTGTGGTAGATGCCCTCCAAGGCAGGTAGCTGTGTCCCAATAATCCTCTGCGCTCTGTGGACGACGCGCTGAAGAGCTCTCCTCTCCGCCTCCGTGCACTCCGCCTCTATCTCTCCCTCCCAACTCCATTCTCCTGCCTTCTCCCCATAACCCCTGACACCCGTACTAATCAAGAATCTATCTATGTCTGCCTTAAAAATATCAATTGACTTGGCCTCTACAGCCTTCTGTGGCAATTAATTCCATGGATTAACCATTAATCAAGTCTGATTGAAGAATGTCCGAGGGTCTCCCATGAGGTAGATCGTACCTCATATAACTCCTATGTGCAGCAAATTGTCATGTTCTGATACAAAGGAATCATGAAATTAGGCTAAATGTAAACATCAAAAGAAAGCTGCAAATAGGTTTGAAGAAACAGCAGGAGAATGGGCCTAATTGGGTATTTCCCTCAGAGTGCTTCCAGCAATATAATGAATCACACACTATCACTGTGCTGTGTCTGAGGCAGCCTGTGAAGGGCTCAGTCAGGCAACTTAATAGCCTCTTGGTGCATGGGAGAGTTAAATTTTAAATAAGTCAATAAGTTCATAAGTTCCAGGAGCAGAATCAGGCCATTTGGCCCATCAAGTCTACACCGTCGTTCAATCATGGCTGATCTATCTTTCCCTCTCAATCCCATTCTCCTGCCTTTGCCCCATAACCCCTGACACCCGTACTAATCAAGAGTTACTGTGGGATTGAATTTTGTAAACTATTTTTTGAAGCAGATGCATTGGAAATCACATGGAAACCGTACGGACAGGCAGATAAAATGGTGGTGACTCATGAACTGATGTGGGTTTTGAGGCTGCAGCTGAGCACAAGGATCGTATGAAGGGAACAGGCTTCCGCTGGTATTCAGGGCATTTTAGGCTTGATGATATCAGCAGGATCCAAACGAAATGTCGACTTGAAGACAAAGCAAATGGAGCTGGCTGTGGGGCTGGAGTAACTCAGCAGGGCAGGCAGCATCTCGGGTGAACGTGGATAGGCAATGCTTCGAGTTGGGACCATTCTACAGTTTGATCTAAAACGTCATCTCTCCATGTTCATGAGTTCTAGGAGAAGAATTATGCCATTCATTCCATTAAGTCTACTCCGCCATTCAATTATCGCTGATCTATCTTTCTCTCTCATTCTCATTCTCCTGCCTTCTCCCCATAACCCCTGACACCCGTACTAATCAAGAATCTGTCATTCTCTGCTTTAAAAATATCCATTGATTTGGCCTCCACAGCCATCTGTGGCAATGAATTCCACAGATTCACCACTCTCTAACGAAAGCAATTCCGCCTCACCTCCGTTCTAAAAGTACGTCCTTTTATTCTGAGGCTAAGGCCTCTGGTCCTAGACTCTCCCACTAGTGGAAACATCCTCTCCACAGCCAAATCCCATCCACATGTTATCCAGGGATGCTACCTGACCTGCTGAGTTACTCCAGTACTGTGTGTGTTCTTTTTTTGTAAACCAGCATCTGCAGTTCCTTGTTTCTACAATGCACTCAGTAAATGAGGATCTGCTGGGAAACAGCAGAGTAGAAACCAGGGCTGTTTGTCTTCATGGTAGAGATACGCATTAGATAACAAAGTTAGGTGACAATACATTGGTCATGTGGTTGTAAATCATACAAGAATTGCATCGATTCAACGAGGTTAAAGAATCGGTTAATAATGAAGACACTAAATCATGATCTTTACCAGGTCATCTGTGCCATAATTTTTCAGTCTAATTGGCAGCAGTGTGAAACCAGCTTTGAGGCAGTTTGGAAATCACCATTGATTATAATGGAGGTGAACTTTGAAAACTTCTCGAAGCATAGGAACTTATTTTATGGTGAAAGTCACATATGGAATCATTTTCAATTTTACAGAGCAGAATTATTGCAGCAATATAAATTGTAATTCTGTATTTCCATTACAAAAAACAGTAGTATAGAACTCGGGTAGATGCACAGGATCTCTTGCCCAGAATAGAGGAATCGAAGACCAGAGGACATAGGTTTAGGGTGAAGGGGAAAAGATGAAGGGGAAAAGACCAAATCAATAACTTTTTTAAATTTCTTTGCATAGTTGAAAGAACATGTAATTTACAGCTACATGGAGTAGGAACATAGAAACATGGAAAATAGGTGCAGGAGTAGGCCATTCGGCCCTTCGAGTAATCACTGCAATTCAATATGATCATGGCTGAACATCTAAATCTGTACCTCATTCCTTCTTTTTCCCCATATCCTTTGATTCCTTTAGAGCAAAATCTAACTCTCTTGAAAACATCCAATTAATTGGCCTCTACAGCCTTCCACAGATTCGCAACTCTCTGGGTGAAAAAGATTTTCGTCATCCAGCACTTTGTGGTGTTTTTAAGCGCTAGTTGTTGCCCCACCCCTTATTCTTAAACTGTGACCCTGGTTCTGGACACCCCCAACATCGGGAACATTTTTCCTGCATCTAGCCTGTCCAATCCTTTAAGAATCTTATATGTTTCAACAAGATACCCTCTCATCCTTCTAAATTCCAGTGAATACAAGCCCAGTCGACCCTAGTCGAAGTAGGCAAACGTATGGTTGGCTTCAGAAGTGAATAAACAGATGCAGGGGTGTGATGGTAGGATGAGAGAAGGTAGAGTATAAATATTAGCAAAGACCAAAGGGAATGATTAACTGGAATCCGAGTAGTTTATGCCAAACATTTGCCTGCAGTAGACACAAAATGCTGGAGTAACTCAGTAAGTCAGGCATCATCTCTGGAGAGAAGGAATGGGTGACATTTCGGGTCTAGAACCCTCTTTATTTGCCTGCAGAATCCAGCTCAGCCACACTTATATATGTGATTTTTAATTAACCCCATGGATTATTGTAGAAGCCCTGGAAAGCCAAGCATGAGATCAGACTGAAGGGCCTCGATCCAAAATGTCACCCATTCCTTCTCTTCAGAGATGCTGCCTTCTCTCCAGCATTTTGTGTCTACCTTCGATTTAAACCAGCATCTGCAGTTCTTTCCTGCACGCGAGATTAGTTCAGTTTAGTTTAGAGATACACTATGGAAACAGGCCCTTCAGCCCACCAGGTCTATGCCGTCAAGCGATCCCCGCTCACTCGCACTATCCTACGCACTAGGGACAATTTACCATCTTTATCAAAGCCAATAAACCTACAAACCTGTGCATATTTGGAGTATGGGAGGAAACCAGAGCACCCAGGGAAAATCCCTGCAGTGACGGGGAGAACGTACAAACTCCATACAGACAGTACCCATAGTCAGGTTCGAACCCGAGTCTCTGACACTGTAAGGCAACAACTCAACCACTGCGCCACTGTGCCGCCCATAAATTAGATGTTAAATTAGAATAGATGCTCAGTAAGATATTAAATATAAACGCCTGTCAAAACCCTAAGAGAAGTGCTTCAATTAATAATCGTGGCGGCATGGTGGCCCAGCAGTAGAGTTGCTGCCTTACAGTGCTTACAGCGCTGGAGACCCAGATTCAATCCCGACTGCGGGTGCTGTCTGTGCGGAGTTTGTATGTTCACCCCTTGACTGCGTGGGTTTTCTCCGGGGTCTTCGATTTCCTCTCCCACTCCAAAGACGTACAGGTTTGTAGGTTAATTGGCTTGGTATAAATGTAAAATTGTTCCGAGTGTGTGTAGGATTGTGTTAGTGTGCGGGGTTCGCTGGTCGGCGCGGACTCAGTGGGCCTACGGGCCCGTTTCTGCAGTGACAGATGGCACAATGGACTAAGTGTTCGGCTGGCAACCGGAAGGTAGCCGGTTCGAATCCCGCTTGGAGTGCATACTGTCGTTGTGTCCTTGGGCAAGACACTTCACCCACCTTTGCCTGTGTGTGAATGTGTGTGAATGTGTGTGAGTGACTGGTGGTGGTCGGAGGGGCCGTAGGCACAGATTGGCAGCCACGCTTCCGTCAGTCTGCCCCAGGGCAGCTGTGGCTACAGAAGTAGCTTACCACCACCGAGTGTGACTGAGGAGTGAATGAATAATGCGATGTAAAGCGCCTTGAGTATTAGAAAGGCGCTATATAAATCCCATCCATTATTATTCATTATTATGTTTCTGCACTATGCCTTTAATCTAAAACTAAGACAGACTATCATCGACTCCTCCCATTTCCTCCAAATCCAAGGCGTAGCTTTGGGCACTCGCATGGGCCCCAGCTATGCCTGCCTCTTTGTTGGGTGCGTCGAACAATCCCAGTTCCAGACTAACACTGGCCCTACCCCCGAACTCTACTTCCGCTACATTGACGACTGCACCAGTGCTACCTCCTGCACCCATGCAGAACTCACTGACTTCATTAACTTTATTGCTAATTTCCATCCTGCACTCACATTCACTTGGACCATCTCCGACATCTCCCTCCCTTTTCTTGATCTCACCATCTCCATCTCAGGAGACAGACAATCTAGCAGTTCCTCCCAAAAATAGTTTAACATGAAACCCGCCTAAATGGAGAGGATAACGCGAGTGAGTCGGGGCGAGCAGAAATTGGTTGGCATTTATGGCAGCCACTTGTGGACTTACTGATCCTTTTTGTCGAATTTAATATTCCTCCCCAGCACCAGCATGTCGGCTTGTCATTATCCAAACTCCCTCTAAACATAAATTGTGCAAGATGGGGCGCGAGCAAAATCTTAAAATACATATCATTTTGGTATTTCCAGCCACAGTTCTCATTAGTTTCAATTTCTCAGCACTGACATTGACTCCACCATGACAGGGCTGATGTTTCAATAGTTGCAAGCCACAAAGAACAGAGGCTGGCTTCAAACAAGCAGCAACCAGGGAGTTGAGAGGAGAAAGAAAAAGACAGCTTTTAGAGTCCAGTCAGGATAAAAGTTTATTTTTTTATCAATGTTTAATAGCCCATTAAAAAGTTAAGCTATTGGTTGCATGTCAGCTTGTAAGTAATTATGAGAAACGCAGCAATTAATCCTCGAAATTGGTGCTGAATATTTTCCAATTTCAGTCTGCTCGAGGGCAAATCAATGAACTATTCACTGGAAAACTACCATCATGGAATTCCTTAATAAAAATTACATTATCGCCCAATGGCCGCAACTATTGGTTTGCGAACAGTACCTGAGAGCAAAGCTGTCAGAATGTAAAGGGTCTGAAGAAGGGTTTCGGCCCGAAACGTCGCCTATTTCCTTCGCTCCATAGATGCTGCTGCACCCGCTGAGTTTCCCCAGTAATTTTGTGTATCTTCGATATTCCAGCATCTGCAGTTCCCTTTTGAACAGAATGTAAAACCAGGTGGCACGGTGGCGCAGCGTTAGAGTTGCTGCCTTACAGCGCCGGGGACCCAGGTTCAATCGCGACTACGGGTGCTGTCTGTACGGAGTTTGTACGTTCTCCCCGTGACCGGCGTGGGCTTTCCCCGAGATCTTCGGATTCCTCCATACCCCAGGTTTGTATGTGAATTGTGCAGGAACCAACTGCAGATGCTGGTTTAAACCGAAGATAGACACAAAATGCCAGAGTAACTCAGTGGGACAGGCAGAACCTCCTCCTCCCCAGAGATGCTGCCTGTCCGGTTGAGTTACTCCAACATTTTGTGTCTATTGTAGGTTAATTGGTTTGGTATAAACGTAAATTGGCCCTAGTCTATATAGGATAGTGTTAAAGTGCGGGGATCGCTGGTCGGTGTGGACTCGGTGGGCCGAAGGGCCTGTTTCCGTGCTGCATCTCTAAACTAAACTAAAGTAAAACCTCTAATTCACGTGCTCCCTTCGGACTCAAACAAATGCACGAAATAAATAATAAAGTCCAAGCAGAGCAAGAGTCATTAAACTAAGGACACTCCACTAAATGAATAACACTGACAGCAGGATACACATTTAATCTTGTCAATTAATTACATTCATTAGAGAGACTGATAAAACAGCAAGATAAAAAGGAATTTGTGCATCTTGTACAATCTGCATTATTGTCAAGGGACTATACAACAAATTGTAAATTAATTGTTGTGGTATGAGATTTAAACATGTATTGACACATGTAATCTAGCTCAGGAGACCTCATTATAGAGAATGAAGTTAAGCATAGTTTAGTGCTTGCTCAGTGTGTCTAACTGTGTGAAGAAGGGTCTCGACCCAAAACGTCACCCATTCCATCTCTCCAGTGATGCTGCTGGTCCTGCTAAGTTACTACAGCATTTTGTGTCTATCTTCACTGAGAGGTCAACCTGATTCTCAAAGTGTGTCACAATCTGCTACCGTCAAATTCATAGAAACCTAGAAACATAGAAAATAGGTGCAGGAGGAGGCCATTCGGCCCTTCGAGCCAGCACCGCCATTCATTGTGATCATGGCTGATCGTCCCCAATCAATAACCCGTGTCTGCCTTCTCCCCAACTCGAAAATCTTTCTTTATTTTTCTGTTGGGCGTGGGAGAGAAACTAATAAATTTTGACAGTTTGTTATCGGATACACGTTACAGACAAGGTTGTCAAAACTTGGATGACTTGACAACTTAGAATTGGAGACACTGATGGTTCCTGCACTTGGACGTTACAGTTTTCAGGCTCCTATACCTTATTCCCAAAGGCAGGAGTGAAATGAGAGAGTGGCTGGGGTGGTGTGGGTCTCTGATGATGCTGGCTGCCTTTTTGAGGCAGTGACTCCTCTAGATCCCTTCGACGGTGGGGAGGTCAGTACCCGTGATGGACTGGCCAGTGTGCACCACTTTTTTGTAATGTTCCTGGGCACTCGAGTTGTCGATCCAGGCCATGTTGCAACTGTTCAATATGATCTCTACTGTACACCTGTAGACATATTCATCGACATACCGAATCTCCTCAACTCCTCCTCCTCTTCTTTAGACGTAGAGATAATATTTCTGTGGTAACATTTACGTAAACCTTTCCTATCCGTTCATACTTTAACTCTACCTTGCCAAAAGATATTCTAATCTGTCCGAATGTCTTTTAAATGTTGTTATTGTACCTGCCTCAGAAGAAGATATAGGTGCCTGTAAACTGTAATGTCCAGATTCAGGAGCAGCTTTTTCCCTACAGCGTACAGACTATTATACACTCCAACCTCCAAATAAGCTCTGAACTACATAGACCTGGGGGCATTGGTTTTATATTTTTGCACTATTATTCTTTGTATTTAGATATAGATGTAAAAACTAAAACTAAACTTAAACTACAATCTGAGGCAAGGTTTTCTCAATCAATCCAGGAAACAAACCAGTCAAGAGAAAACAAAACACTGCTTCATCCCGCATCCCTTCCTTTGCTCCACATCTGGTAACAGTGAGCATAAGCATATCTTCTCACTTTAATTTCTCAACACCACTTACCACACCTCTCCAACAAAGGCAAAATTAAATTTCAGAAACATGATCCTGTCACATGATCACGCCACTTCCTGTCACATGACAAATCACTATAGCAAACATACTTTAATTTAAGAAAAAACAAGAAAAATCACACTATGGTCCAAAAATCCTTTGAAAACCACACCACATAAAATGTAATTTAAATTTATGACATTATCATGAGTTACTCCATCTTTTTGTGTCTATACTTTAATTAAGATGTTTAACATATTACCTCACCAGTGCTTTTAACAATTGTGGTTGCACTTTACTGGACTTTATCTTGCACTAAACATTATTCCCTTTATCATGTATCTGTACACTGTGGACGACTCAATTGTAAACACGCATTGTCATTCTGCTGACTGGCTAGCACGCAACAAAAGCTTTTCACTGTACCTTGGTAAATGTGACAAACTAAACTAAACATATCACAAAGTGTTCTTAAACAAAGCAGAATGTGTTATGATACTTTTATTGAACTGTTTGCAAAATGCGCCGTTGAAAGCATTTTATCACGATGCCTCACAGCATGGTTTGGAAACAGCTCCATCCAAGACTGCAAGAAATTGGAGAGAATTGTGGATGCAGCCCAGATCATCAGATAAACCAATCTCCCTTGCAACTGACTCCATTTACACCTTACGCTGCCTTGGCAAGGCCACCAGTATAATCAAGGATGAGTCGCTCACTGGCCACTCTTTTACACAAATGATGGTGGGTTTATGGAACGAGCTGTCAGAGGAGGTAGTTGAGGCAGGTACTATCGCAACATTTAAGAAACATTTAGATAGGTACATGGATAGGATATGTTTAGAGGAATATGGGCCAAACGCATGCAGGTGCGACAAGTGCCGATGGAGCATGTTGGTCGATGTGGCATATTGGACCGAAGGACCTTTTTAAATGCTCTATGACTATATGACTCCAAAACGGAAGATTGTATATTTCCCAAACATCAGAGTGACAAGGCTATTATTGTCATTATTATTATTACAACCCATTATTATAACTAACCAAGACATGCTGAAAAAACACAGGTTAGAACATAATTCTAATGTGCCTATCTTTCATGGGAAAAATATCCTTAGGACATTAATAGATCAGCAATGGACGAGATTAAAGATTGATTTCAGATTTTACTGTGTTTAGCAATATATTCATCAAATCTACATCAATCTGTCATTTATATCAATGATTTTGTCATCTATATCATTGATTTGAATGAGAACGTACATGGTGTGATTTGCAAGTTTGCAGATGACACAAAAGTGGGTGGCATTGTAGATAGTGAAGATGGTTGTCACAACTTGCAGCAGGATCTTCAGTTTAGTTTATTGTCACATGTACTGAGGTACAGTGAAAAGCTTTTGTTGCGTGCAAACCAGTCAGGGAAAGGCAATACATGATTACAAGTACTGTAGGTGTAATAAGAGATCGACGCATAATGCTGGAGTAACTCAGCGGGACAGGTAGCGTCTCTGGGTGTATAGAATGGGTGACGTTTTGGGTCAAGACCCTCCTTCAGACTCAGGAATGGGAGGTTGGACAAATAGATTATTTTCTCTGGTACGCCAGAGGTTGCGGGGAGACCTGATAGAAGTAAATATTATTGTGAGATGTGTGGCCGTTTACGCCCCCCTGTCCGTTTCGTTCCTCGGGTACTTGGGGGGGGGGGTCCTGTGGCGGTCCCTGGGGGGTAGGCCACTCCTTGGATCATCCCCCTCGCCGATTGAGGGACAGGGGCGTTGGTCTGCCACGGGGTTTCCTGACGTCTCCCTAGGGGTAGAGATAAGGGTGTCGTGTGTGTACTCGGACTGCTGGAATTAAAAAGCTTCTTTTGAATCCGCCTGGTGTCCGGTCTTTTCCTGACCTTGACCAGGCCACTACAGATGCATAGATAGGGTAGACAGTCAGAACCTTTCTCTCAGAATAGAAATGTCAAATGCCAATGGGCGCAGCTTTAAGGTGAGAAGGGCAAAGATTAAGGTAGTTGTGTGGGGCAGTTTTTTGTTTACATGAAGGGTGGTGGGTGCCTGGAACACACTGGCAGGGGTGGTGGTGGAAACAGATACAGATAGTGGTGTTTAAGAGGCTTTTAGATAGGCACATGGATATGCAGGGAATGGAAGGATATGGATCACATGCAGGCAGAGGAGATCAGTCTAACTTGGCATCGTGTTCGATACAGACATTGTGGGCTGAAGGGCCCGTTCCTGTGCTGTACTGCTCTGTGAGAGCAGGCAAGTGAAAAAGCTGAAAGAGAAACGATACCGGTTCCTGACATAATTCATACGCTTGGCGTGGGAGTATCTAAAGTTCGAACAGTGCGGAGGTCCATTGTGTGTCATGGTCTCTTCGATGGGGTAGGTGGTCTTGTCAGGAAGGAAGCAGTTGGACAGGCCAGAAACACCTTGGGCACTCCGCGTCCTTGGGCGGTCTGGGGAGCATTGTCGTTGATGTGCACGTTCTTCCTGCAGAAGTCGAGGTTGCCACGTGTGTCGTGGATGAGGTCCCCTGCCTGGGCTGCCAGGTGGGCCACGTGTGTGGGTGGGCCGGAAGTGGGCCAACACTGCCCACGGCTGCCTGGTATTCCTTCTCCCCTGTGCAGCTTCTGAGCTGCTTCCTGCTTCACCAATTGACGCAGATTCACAAAGACTCCATGTCTCTATGACTGTAAAAGTCACTCAATGCAATATTTATACATACTGATAATCTTTCAGAACATCATGTGGCCAGACAAAATTGTTGCTTGGTGAGTGAAGCCCATGAACATTCAGGAGCACAAAACTATCCATGACCAAGCAGCCTGCCTAACTGGCACCCAATGCTCTGACCTAATCACTCACTCACTTCAGTAACAGTGCCCCAGGACTGACCTGGTTGGGCAGAAAATAGGTACAGGAGTAGACCATTTGGCCCTTCGAGCCAGCACTGCCGTTCAATATGATCATGGCTGATCATCCAAAATTAGTACCCTGATCCTGCTTTCTCCCCATATCCCTTGATTCCGTCAGCCCTAAGGGCTAAATCTAACCCTCTCTTGAAAACATTCAGTGAATTGGCCTCCACTCCATTCTGTGGCAGAGAATTCCACAGATTCACAACTCTCTGGATGAAAAAATGTTTCCTCATCTTATTCCTGAAAGGCCTACCCCTTGTTCCTAAACTGTGACTCCTGGTTCTGCACACAACTTCGGGAACATTTTTCCTGAATCTAGCCTATCCAATCCCTTAAGAATTTTGCATGTTTTAAGTGTTCCCATCTGTTTCTATATGTCCCATCAACTATCCTTTGATGGAATTTAAGACAGAGAAATGTGATGTGTTGAATTTTGGAGCACTTACATGGGCAGTGAAAGGAAGGGCTCTGAGGAATTGTGCCGAAGGGCCTGTTTCTACGCTGTAAGACTCTATGACTCTGTAAAAGTTACCGGATGCAATAGTTATACATATTATAATCTTTCGGGAAAGATTAGCTAGAACAAATTGGTGCTGGGTGAGAGAAGCCCATGAACATTCGTGAGGTCAAAACCATCTAGGACCAAGCAGCCTGCTTAACTACCATCCAATGCATCGAGCTAATCATTCACTCACTTCAGTGGCAGTGCATCATATCCGCAGAGTGGAATTTGCCTTGGCTCTCTGTCAGAAACTGCCATAGGCTGACAAAAATAAATCTGTGCGCTATCTACAACATATGGATTTCTACAGAAGATAGAGTGACTGATTTTAAAGAGAACAATGTGGTATTCTGGGCTCAAGTCACTTAGCATATGATGAGCCTTCGACCGCACTGGGTCTCTACTCGCTGGAGTTTAGAGGGTTGAGCTGGGGACCTCATTGAAACTTACCGAATAATGAAAGGCATAGATGTCGAGATGTTTCCACTGGTGGCAACGTCAAGGACCAAAGGTCATAGCCTCAGAATTAAAGGCCGCTCTTTTGAAAAGGAGGTCAGGAGGATTTTCCTTAGTTCGAGGGTAGTTAATCTGAGGAACTCATTGCCACAGAGAGTTGTGGAGGCCAAGTCAGTGGATATTTTAAAAGCAGAGATAGACAAGTTTTTGATTAGAACGGGTGTCAAGGGTTATGGGGAGAAGGCAGGAAAATGGGATGAGGTGGCAGAGATCAGCCATGATTGAATGGCAGAATAGACTCGATGGGTCGAATGGCCCAATTCTATAACTTGTGACCTGCAGATCAAAGGATTCAAGGCCATTGATACTAGACAAGCCTTCACTATCTCAGTCATTGTTTAATTTAATTATTTTAGAAATGCAGCACGGAAACAGGCCCTACGGCCCACTGAATCCGCACCGACCAGCGATCCCCGTACACTAACACTATCCTACACATTTTTGGGACAATTTACATTTATACCAAGCCAATTTACCTACAAACCTGTTCATCTTTGGAATGTGGGAGGAAACTGAAGATCTGAGCGAAACCCATGCGGTCACAGGGAAAACATACAAACTCCGTACAGACAGCACCCTTAGTTGGGAACGAACCTGGGTCTCCGGCGCTGCAAGCGCTGTAAGGCAACAGCTCTACCGCTGCGCACTGTGATGCACGTAACGTTCTTGTTGCAACTTTCTTTTAAGTCTCAGTTAGATTCCAAGTCTAAAGATCAGTGGCGCAGCACAGCGGCACATCGGTAGAGGTACTGCCTTACAGCGTCCAAGACGAGGGTGGGTGGATGTTTTGTTTAGAGATACAGCGTGGAAACAGGCCCTTCGGCCTATCGAGTCCACACCGACCAAAGATCACCCATACACTAGTTCTATCCTACACACTAGGGACAATTTACAGAAGCCAATGAACCTACAAACCAGCATGTATTTGGAATGTGGGAAGAAACCGGAGCATCCGGAGAAAACCCACGCGTTGACAGGAAGAACGTACAAAAATTATAATTTCTGAAAGGAACTGAAATCCATGAGTAACATTTCCATTTTCCCAAAACCCTTAAACATATTTTAATTATCTTTTTTCTTTACTATTTTGTGTGCATATGCATTATGGAACATCTACAATTAATTACTTTTCCATAATAATGAAACATTAAAGTTTGGTTCCTTTATATTTCGTTTTTGTGTTCCGGGTCCACAGTGCTGCCTGGACTTAAAGACTTTGTTTTATTCTCATTTAGCTGTTCCTTAAAGGCGGCACAGTGGCACAGCAGTAGAGCTGCCATCTTACAGCACCAGAGTTCCTGGTTCGATCCTGACTACGGGTGCTGCCTGTAGGGAGTTTGTACATTGTCCTTGTGACCGCATGGGTTTTCTCCGGGTACTCTGGTTTCCTCCCACACTCCAAAGACGTACAGGTTTGTCGTGTGCAGAAAGCAACTGGAGATGCTACTTTATGCTGAAGATAGACACAAAGTGCCGGAGTAATTCAGCAGGTCAGACAGCATCATTGGAGAAGAGGGATGGGTGACATTTCGGGATGGCACCCTTCTTTAGTGCAAGTTTGTGGGTTAATTGACCAACAGGGGGCACTGACCTGTGCGCGGCTGCCCAGCCAGCAGCTGTCTGTCTTTTCATCTTTTTTTTATTTTTAGTTAGTTAAAGTGTTTTTGTTTCTGGAGGTCTAGACTTTTTTATGTGGGGGGGTGGGGGGGGGAGGGGGAAACTACCTTTCAGGGTCCCTACCTGGTCGGAGAGGCAGCTTTTCTACGGGCTGCAGATTCGACCCGTCCTCGCGGCCTACCAGCGGGCCTGGAGCGGCGTTTCTTGTCGGGGACCGCCCAGAACCACGGCTTCGGCAGCGGCACAGCGCTATCGTGGAGCGGGCGATGCCTTGCCTGGGTCGCCGCGCTGAAGATCCGGTGAGCTGAAGACCGCCGGGAACAACATCGCGGAGCTGCGGGCCTGAGGAGCGGCCAGCCGCGGGCTGCGGCGCCGAACTGTACACCGGGAGCCTGGGATCTCGCGACGAGATCGCCAGTAGTGGAGCTCCAACCGGCGCGGCCTTGTTGGCTTTGGAAGCCGCGGCCTCCAGTACGGAAGCGGCCGTTCCAGGTGTCCCAAGCCGCTGTGAGGACTCTCCCGACGCCGGAGCACCATCACCCGGCGAGAACGGCCAGGAACATCGGGCCTCCGTAGAGGCAACTGTGGAGGCCTCAATTGGCTCGACTATGGGTGAACTGGGGTTGGGGACTGGACTTTGTGCCTTCCCTCATGGTGGGAGCCATTGTGGGGGGATGTTCTTTATGTTTAAATCTCTTATTAATGTTATGTCTGTATTCTTTCTTTATGTGCTGCATTGGCAAGAAGCATTTCACTACACCTAGGTGTATGTGACCAATAAATAACCTTTTGACTTTGGGAAGTTGTAAAAAAAAAAAATTGTCCCTTGTGTGTGTAGGTTAGTGTACTGGGTGATCGCTGGTCGGCATGGACTCAGTGGGCCCAAGTGCCTATTTCTGCACTGTATCTCTAAAGGCTAATGTCTAAATGTGTAGGAAGGAACTGCAAATGCTGGGTTAAAGGGAAGATAGACACAAAAAGCTGGAGTAACTCAGCAGGTCAGGCAGCATGTCTGGAGAAAAGAATAGGTTAGGTGATGTTTCTGGTCATGACCCTTCCTCAGACTGCCCCAGAGATGCTGCCCGACTCGCTGAGTTACTCCAGCTTTTTGTATCTATCTTCGGCTAAAGTCAGAAGCTCTTCGGTAAGATTAGAAAAAAAGATTGATGTGTTTTCTTTCCTGGATAATGTTGATATTTGCTTTCATTGTTAATTATGGTTAATAGTGCATTCATTCGTGCCATTATTCAGAGGAAGGGAGAGAGTCATTAATTTCTCCAAGCACGAGTATCACCGGCAGCAAATGCTGCCAAACGCCTTGGAATTAATTGACTTAGCTTCCCATTCCGCAGTGATATCGTGCAATGATTTATAACGGCAGTGAATGACAAGCGTTGTTTGTCTTTATTGCAATGCTAGAGAGTGTCTGCTAGAGTGGTGGCAGGAGGCTATTTTTCGGAGGCACCTGTCAGGTTTTCTGCCGAGGAACATGATAACAGCAGCACCTTCTCACTCGGCAAGAGGCTGTCAGCAGGGCTGTGCAGAGCAGGCAGGAATCGCTACATGTCCATGGAAGCATGAACTATTTACTGAGACCGAAGCCTGGTGTGACAGCAGGTGGGGGAGTGGATACAGATCGAGCATAAATTATTAGAAACCAACTGAAAATCCGCAGGCCTGGGAGAATTAACCAGTGTTTCTTTTCCACCGCAGCATTAACCCTGCCATTTGGTTTAGTTTAGTTCAGAGATACAATACAATACAATACAATACAATACAATACAATTTATTGTCATTTGAGCCCCAGTGAGACTCAAACGAAATTTTGTTTCCACAGCCATACAAACAAAGACAATGTCCTACAGACATACACACAATTAAGTTCACACAAACATCCATCACAGTGAACCCACTGTGATGGAGGCAAAGTCTTTTCTCTCCCCTGCTCTCCATGTCTCTCCCGATGTCCAAGCCCCAGGCGGGTGATGATAAGTCCCACGGCCATTTTAGGCCGCGCGGGGCGATTTACGGCCCCGCTCCCGGTCTGAAAGTACAAGGTCGGAGCCCCAGCGTGCGATGGTGAGTCCCACGGCCATGAAGCCGTGCCGGGTGATGTATGACCCCGCTCCAGGTCGTTCCAACCCCGCGACACGGGCTGGAGAAGTCGCGTTGCGGGAGCTCCGGGAAGCGGTCTCTCTCTCTCCCCCGGACCCGCGAGCTCCCGATGTCCCAGTCCACCGGACCTGCGGCTGCGTTGCTGGAGCCTCCGAGCCCCAGGAGTCGAGTCGCAGCAGCGAGTCACCACCGCTCCCCACGCACCGAGGCCGGCCAGCCCCACGATGGTGAGTAGTCCGCAGCTCCACAGCTCCGCAGACTCCCGAGCCCCCGGGTCGTTCAGGTTGGAGGCCGCTCCACAGTGCTAGGCCCCAACGACAACGGAGACCCGACAGGGAAAAGGTCGGGTCTCCCGTACAGGGAAGAGATTTAAAACGGTTTCCCCCTCCCCCCCCCCCGCCCCCCACATATACACATTTAAAACCAAGCTTAAATAAACACAAACACTACATTTAACTAGACAAAAATAAAAAAAAGACAGACAGGCTGTAGGAGCCGCTGCAACGAGTCGCGCCGCCACCAGATACAGCGTGGAAACGTGCCCTTCGGCCCATGCCGACCAGCGATCCCCACACACTAACACTATCCTACCCACACACGATGTACAACTTACAATTATACCAAGCCAATTAACTACAAAACTTCGGAGCGTCTTCGAAGGGAAACTGGAGCACCTGGAGAAAATCCACACAGGTCACGGGGAGAACATATAGACAAGCACCCGTAATCAGGATTGAACCCGGGTATCTCGCGCTGTAAGAGTGCCAGAGACCCGGGCATCAGCGCCAGCGCCAGAGACCTAACCTATTCTGGCGCTCTGCCGCCATGCCACCGTGCCGCCCAAAATTTTGATACATTTTGCCAGGTATTTGCTGCCTTACCTGAAAAAAAATAATGATAAGAGATTAGGCAAGCATTTTAGATAGACAAATAGTAGAAGCAAGGAACTGCAGGCACTGGTTTAACAAAAAAAGATGCAGAGTGCTGGAGTAATTCAGCAGGTCAGGCAGCAACCCTGGATAACATGGATAGGTGACATTTCGGGTCAGGACCCTTCTTCAGGCTTATTCGGCCTGGATAGAGAGGATTTGGAGAGGGTGTTTCCACTAGTGGGAGAGTTTAGGACCAGAAGCCCCGGCCAAAAGTACGTATCTTTAGAAAGAAGACGAGGAGGAATTTCTTTACTCAGAGGGAGGTGAATCTGTGGAATTCATTGGCACAAAAGGGCTATGGAGGCCAAGTCAGTGGATATTTTTAAGGTGGAGATTGCCAAATTCTTGATTAGTAGGGATGTCAGGGATTATGGGAAGAAGGCAGGAGAATGGGGTTGAGAGGGAAAGATGGATCAGCCATGATTCAATGGCGGAGTAGACTTGATGGGCCGAATGGCCTAATTCTGCTCCTAGAACTTCTGAACCTAGGAAGGAGGGTCCCAGCACAAAACATCATAGGACATTTCACCGTGATGTCAATCTACTTTTTGCCAGCAAAGGTGGTTTCCCATAATATTGGCTTTAGGCAATAGAAAACAAAAATTTGAATTATGGCCAATTACATTAAATATATGAATGATTTTTTATAAAGTATATTTTCAAATGAGCCTGCTGTATGTGCCAATTTATCTGGCAGTGCAATGAAAAATTGCCAAAAACAATTTAAGTTATTTGTAAGCTTGAAGTAGTTGTAACCCTTTATTCTTATGGATATTATTCCAAACACTGAGCATTAAATTATTTTTTAGAGATACAGCGTGGAAACAGGCCCTTCGGCCCAGAAAGTCCGTGCAGACCAGCTATCACCCATTCACACTAGTTTTATTCTATCCCACTTTCTCGTCCAATCCCTGTACATAATGGGCAACGTTACCAGCATCTACAGTTCCTTCCTGACATTAAAAAACTCTTGACTCTCTCTCAACTATCTTCTACTGGAATGAATGTAATTCACCTACAGGTGGAGGGGGAGGGGGAGAGGGAGGGGGAGAGGGAGAGGGAGAGGGAGAGGGAGAGGGAGAGGGAGAGGGAGAGGGAGAGGGAGAGGGAGAGGGAGAGGGAGAGGGAGAGGGAGAGGGAGAGGGAGAGGGAGAGGGAGAGGGAGAGGGAGAGGGAGAGGGAGAGGGAGAGTCAAGACCGCTTTAATGTCAGGAAGGAACTACAGATGCTGGTTTAAATTGAAGATAGACACAAAATGCTGGAGTAACTCAATGGGACAGGCAGCATCTCTGGAGAGAAGGAACGTTTCCGGTCAAGACCATTCTTCAGACTGAAGTTTTGACCTGAAACATCACCCATTCCTTCTCTCCAGAGGCAGCATTTTGTGTCTATCGTCAGTAGAAGCCAGGGTATAGGTTTCTTGTCAAGGTAGGGCGAGAGATCCATTTGTATTTTTGACAGGACCCTTGGCTCTTCCTAGTAGCGTGAGATAACTTCCATCCTGTGCAGCTTGGAGCCTGAAGTATAGATTAACTGCCCATTGATCAGTGTGCAGTGACAGGAGCTAATGGTTCGAATCTTGCACGAATCTTGGCAGAGTGCCTCATAATAAGCATTTAATCAGGGGCTGATAAAAGATTTAAATCAAGTTCAACAAAGGGCCAGTTGCTAATCACAAAGTAGCCTGCAGCTTTATGAGCTTCTCATTCCGTCTCCCAACTTTACAATTTAGTCGACTCTGTGTTCAATTTAGTTTCACTAATTCTGAATATTTTTTTAATCAAAATGTATGAAAAAGATTAAATCACCAAATCTGATCTTGGGTCTATATATCACTGCAAATTTGTTGAGGCGAGACTCTGATTGCTCTATTGAGAAACTCAAACGTACAAATCTGATTCTTCCTCATTAAAATTAGACGGAGGAACCAGTTTGATTATTTTGCGCACTGTGACATTTTTGGAACATTTTGCGCAGTAAGGTTTGTATTTCCCTTAGAGTCATTGAGTTGCACAGCATGGAAACAGGCCCTTCGGCCTATCTTCCTCATGCCAACTAGGATGCCATATCTACACTAGTCCCACATTTGGCCCATATGCCATATCTGTACGGAGTTTGTACCTTCTCCCTGTGACCCCATGGATTTTCTCCGAGATCTTTGTTTTTCTCCCACATTCCAAAGACATACAGGGTTTGGAGATTATTTGGCTTGGTATAAAAATGAAATTGTCCCTAGTCTGTGTAGAATAGTGTTGGTGTGTGGGTATCGCTGGTTGGGATAGCACTTGCCTCAACCTCCTCCTCCGGCAGCTCGTCCCATATACCTACCACCCTATGTGTAAAGTGTAAAGGAACTAGCTTACAAAAAAAATAATTTTCTAGATGAATAACACAATGGGAGAAGTCTGGTGTGAGAGGTGGAAGAGGGCAAGATGAGGCTCAGATGGAGCAATAACAGACACCAGAGAGATAACTGCCACCATTAAGCCACCTGGACTCATTCCATCACAGAAATGTCCTTTATTCTACACATCCCTCCTACTGAAAACAAACATGTACCTCTCTCTTTAACAGGAACCCAAGGGGCCTTTTTTTTTTTTACACAAAAGGTGGTAGGTATATGGGACAAGTTACCAGAGGAGGTGGTTGAGGCAAGTGTTATCATAATATGGTATATTAAGAAACATTTAGACAGGTACATGGATGGGATGGGTCAAATACAGGCAGGTGGGACGAGTGTAGATGGGGCATGTTGGTTGCATGAGCAAGTTGGGCAGTAGGACCTGTTTCATCGCTATATCAATTCCGGCAAAGGCCGCGACCTGAAATATTGACTTTTTTTTTTTCTTTCCACAGATGCTGCCTGACCTACTGAGCTTTTTCAGCATTTTCTGTTTTAACCCCAAAATGGGCACTATAATTGAAAATAAGTTTATAAGTGATAGGAGCAGAATTAGGCCATTCAGGTCTACTCCGCCATTCAATCATGGCTGATCTATCTCTCCCTCCTAACCCCATTCTCCTGCCTTCTCCCCATAACCTCTGACACCCGTACTAATGAAGAATCTATCTGTCTCTGCCTTAAAAATATCCATTAACTTGACCTTCACAGCCTTCTGTGGCAATGAATTCCAATAGTCAATAGTCAATAGTCAGATTTATTCGTCACGTGCACAATAAGGAACAGTGAAATGAACTTGCCAGCAGCGGTACAATTAATAATAAACACAATTTAAAAAATGTAACGCAAAGATCCACCACAGCATTCATCACTGTGATGGGAGGCACAAAATTGAGTCAGTCCTCCACCATTTTCCCCCCGTGGTCGGGACCGCAACCCTCCGCAGCCGCCGCTGCGGGTGGCCAGATGTGCAGACAAGGTAAGTCCTGAACTGGTGCTTCCCTACCGGAGACCGCGACTTCAAGATGGTGTAGGCCGCAGGCCGGCGGTCGAAGATCTAAAGTCCCCGCTGCACCGCAGTTAGAAGCACCGCAGACCGCGGCTTCAAAAGATGTTGTGGGCCGCGGGCTGGCGGTCGGAGCTCTTCTCCTCCAGGGTCCCCAACAAGGGATCCCAGGCTCCGGACGCCGCGCCGGCTGGAGCTCTGCAGACCGTGGCTTCAGGCTCCCGCGAGCCAGCGAACAGAGCGCTCCTTTCTGGCGACCCCCGGCGAGGGCATGCCCGCTCCACGATGAAAAAGTCCACACTGCGCCCGCGGATGAAGCCCCGGGCGCGTCTCCGGGAAAGGCCGCACCGATCCTTGGTGTTAGGCCGTGAGGGAGGCGACATGGAAAAAGTCGCCTTTCTGTGGAGGAGGCGACCAAAGCGGTTTCCCCCTTACCCCCCCCCACACCAGCCCCCACACAAGACACACAGAGAAACATTAAAAACACACATTGGGACATACTGAAAAAAAAAAAGAAAAGTAGAAAAAAATACACACGCTGCTGGCAGGGCAGCCGGCTCGCAGCGCCCCCACCGACCTAGATTCACCACCCTCTGATGAAATAAATTCCTCCTCATCTCCTTTCTAAAGGAACATCCTTAAATGTAGAAGAATAAATGCTAAATCTCTCCTCGCATTGAGAATGAAAACAGCTAAAAGGGAGATGTCAGCTCCAGGAAGATAACGAAAGT
Source organism: Amblyraja radiata (assembly GCF_010909765.2). Classification (NCBI taxonomy): domain Eukaryota; kingdom Metazoa; phylum Chordata; class Chondrichthyes; order Rajiformes; family Rajidae; genus Amblyraja; species Amblyraja radiata. The sequence continues at coordinate 106,915,286 of NC_045959.1, read as the reverse complement.
AAGCACTGTTCTCTCGTTGGCCTTCATAAGGTGATAAGGGCATAAGTAATAAGAGCAGAATTCGGCCATTCAGCCCATCAAGTCTACTCCGCCATTCAATCGTGGCTGATCTATCTCCCCCTCCTAACCCCATCCTCCTCCCTTCTCCCCATAACCCATGACACCCTTCATTTTGGAACAGTGCCGAGCAGCTCATGCCAACAGCATTTCACTGCAAGGGTGAACCAGCAAACTCCAAGCCCGGTTTGTGCAAAGATACTCGTGGATGGTGATTGTAGTATTGAGCACTTTGTTACACATTTCTCATTCCAACATATGTTCCTTTGCTGTCTGCATGCCAAAAACAAAAGGATGTACACAATTTATCTTCCTCCTTAATCAGCCCTTCGGATTCAAAGTTAACACACTCCACTCAATCTCTGTGGGTTCTCAGGTATCACCTCAAGATTCCTTCCTACTTCTTTGCCCCTAAAGGACCAGCTGTTTACCGTACACTGTCATTTTAAGCTACGAAAATGCACCTCCTCACACTTGCCCAGATTAAAGCTTTCTGCCATTTCTCCACCCGCATCTAGATCTAAATATTTCTGTATCCCTTGACAATCTTCCTCACTCTCCACAATTTCACCAGCCCACCTACATTTTTGTCCATCTCATTTACATATAATATCTCATATCATTTATGAGTATGAAAAAGGGTCCTGAACCTATCCATGTTCTCCAGAGATGCTGCCCGATCCATTGCGTTACTTCAGAACGTTGTGCTTTTCTTTGTAAACCAGCATCTTCAGTTCCTTGGTTCTTCATTTATATCTATTCACAATACAATGACACTATGATACAATAATACTTTATTAGCCAAGTATGTTTTGCAAAATACGAGGAATTTAATTTGCTATACAGTCATACCGATGAAAAGCAACATAACACTCAAAATATATATAATTTTAACATAAACATCCATCACAGTGACTCCTCCACATTCCTCACTGTGATTGATGGTGAAAAAAAGTTAAATCTCTTACCTTCTTTATCCTCCTGCGGTCGGGGGCCTCGAGCTTTCCGTTGACGGGACGATCTTAGCCAGCGGTCGGGCCCTCCGCTTTGGGGTGATCAAGCTCCTGCATCGGGGTCTGAAGAAGGGCACAACCAGAAACGTTACCAATCCAGGTGCTCCAGACATGCTGTCTGACCCACTGAGTTACTCCAGCACTTTGTCCTTTTTTTTTGTTGTAAACCAGCACCTACAGTTCCTGTTTAAGAACCACAGATGCTGGAAAAATCGAAGGTCTGAAGAAGGGTCGCAACCCGAAACATCACCTATTCCTTCGCTCCATAGATGCTGCCTCACCCGCTAAGTTTCTACAGTTCCTTGTTTCTTCATAACAAGAGAATCCCAGCACTGATCAGAATAACATTCCTCCAGCACTGCCCTCTTCCATGATGAAGCCAATTTTGAATGTAACCTCCCATGGAACGTGATCTCCTGGATCTTCCATCGGGACACAGTGCATTCTGCACAACTCAATATCAGACTCTCCAACTTTGATAACTTACTCTTTATTTCTGTTTGTATTACAGCTGCCTGCCGTCATCATTTTGACTCCGTTTTTCTTTATTTTTCTTTTGTATACAGCCTGGCCGACTAAACCATGTCCCACATTGCAGAAACATTGAAGCCTCATCTGAACCGCTACTAAACACCCACATCTTACCACCATAGTCTTGTCCAATTAGAGATATTCCCTTCGTTCCACCTGTTCGAGCAATACGGTGGTGCAGTGGTAGAATTGCTCCCTTACTGCGCCAAAGAACAGGGTTCGATCCTGACTACGGGTGCAGTCTGCACAAAGTTTGCGCTTTTTCCCTTTGATTTTCTCCGAGTGCTCTGATTTCTTCCTACACTCCAAAGACGTGCAGGTTTGTAAGTTAATAAGCTTCTGTAAAACTAATAAATTGTCCCTAGTGTGTAGGACAGTGCCAGTTTAGTTTAGTTTAGAGATACAGCACGGAAACAGTCCCACCGAGTCCGCACCGACCAGTGATCCCCGCACATTTTTTCTCTCTTTCCTGGTTCTGCTGAAGGGTCCCCGATGTGAAACATTCATTGTTCCTCTTTCCACAAAGGCTGTCTAACCTACTGAGTGTATCCAGCATTTGCTATTGTTATGGAGTTATAGAATGATACAGTGTGGAAACAGGTCCTTCGGTCCAACTTGCCCACACCGGCCGACATGTCAGAGCTACACTAGTCCCACCTGCCTGTGTTTGGTCCATATCCCTACAAATCTGTCCTATCCATGTACCTGTCTAACTGTTTCTTAAATGTTGGGATAGTCCCAGCCTCAACTACCTCCTCTGGCATGTTGTTTCATACACCCACCACTCTTTGTGTGGAAAAGTTACCCCTCAGATTCCTATTAAATCGTTTCCCCTTCACCTGGAACCTATGTCCTCTGGTCCTCGATTCCCCTACTCTGGGCAAGAGACTGTGCATCTACCCGATGTATTCCTCTCATGATTTTATACACCTCCATAAGATTACCCCTCATCCTGTTGCACTCCAAGGAATAGAGACCAAACCTACTCATCCTTTCCCCCATAGCTCACACCCTCAAGTCCTAGCAACATTCTGGTAAATCTTCTCTGTTACCCTTTCCAGCTTGTTATTTAATATTCCGGGTGAATTGACAGTGTGAGAATGATTCACCTGGTGGCGGAAGGTCGAACAGGAATTATGTGGAATCGTTTGACTGCCGATGCAGACTGAGAACAAAAATATGTCAGGTACTGTTATTCTGAAATAAAACAGAAAATGCTGGGAGCATTCAACAGGTCAGGTCCTTGATCAGAAACAGACTCGGTTTCTCTCTTTTCTAATGTTTCCTAGTCTGCTGAGTGCTTCCAGCATTCTCTGATCGTGGGGCAGATCTAGGATGTGTAACGTTTTTACCTTGTTTCAAAGCAGGCATCATCAAAATCACAGTTTGAACACACACATATGACTGCACAAAGAACAGCATGTGTATTGCCAAACATCTACCTCATCTTTTCAAGAGAATGTTGTTTTTTTGTATACATTTAAATTCTCATCTGTGAAATACAAGACTATACTCAGAAGATAGACATAAAATGCTGGAGTAACTCAGCAGGTCAGTCAGCATCTCTGAGAAAAAGGAATAGTTTAGTTTAGTTTAGTTTAGAGATACAGTGCGGAAACAGGCCCTTCGGCCCACCGAGTCCACACCGACCAGCGATCCCCGCACATTAACGCTATCCAAAACCAAACAACAGATGGCACCAGGTCACCACCTGCATTATACTACCTGGAAAGCCCTAAACCACCTCCGCACTGTAGTGGGACGTTGCGGACTCAATCTGGAAAAGTGGGGCCTCTCAAACTCTGACAAGTGCAACTGTGGAGAGGTACAGACAATGGCCCACCTACTGACTTGCGGCAGAGGGGCATGCACTGCGGACGATCTCCGCAGAGGCACAGATGTGGCACTGGCTGTGGCAAAGCGATGATAGAACGGCGTCTGACACATGAGCGAACACTATCCTAAACAAACTATGGACAATTTACACTTATACCAAGCTAATTAACATTCAGAATACATGTACATCTTTGGAGTGTGGGAGGAAACTGACATGCAGGTCATGGGGAGAACGTACAAACTTCGTACAGACAGCACCCATAGTCAGGATCGAACCCGGATAAGTGGATACAGTGCATTTAGAAAGTATTCAGACCCCTTCACTTTTTCCACATTTTGTTACGTTACAGCCTTATTGTAAAATTGATTTTTTTTTTTTTATCATCAATTTACACACAATACCCCATAATAAAAAAGTGAAAACAGGTGTTTAGAATATTTTGCAAAGTAATTAAAAAGAAATAACCGAAATATCACATCTACATACGTATTCAGACCCTTTACTCAATACTTTGTTGAGGCACCCTTGACAGCGATTACAGCCTCAAGTCTTTTTGGGTATCACGCTACAAGCTTGGCACACCTGTATTTGGGTAATTTCTCCCATTCTTCTCTGCAGATCCTCTCAAGCTGTCAGGTTGGATGGGGAGCGTCGATGCACAGCTATTTTCAGGTCCCTCCAGAGATGTTCGATTGGGTTCAAGTCCGGGCTCTGGTTGGGCCACTCATGGACATTCACAGACTTGCCACAAAGCCACTCCTGCATTGTCTTGGCTGTGTGCTTAGGGTCGTTGTCGTGTTGGAACCTCCGCCCCAGTCTGATGTCCAGAACACTCTGGAGCAGGTTTTTATCAAGGATCTCTCTGTACTTTGCTCTGTTCATCTTTCCCTCGATCCTGACTAGTCTCCCAGTTCCTGCCGCTGAAAAACATCCCCACAGCATGATGCTTCCACCACCATGCTTCACCGTAGGTATGGTATTGACCAGGTGATGAGCGGTGCCTGGTTTCCTCCAGACGTGATGCTTGGCATTCAGGCAAAAGAGTTCAATCTTGGTTTTATCAGACCAGAGAATCGTGTTTTTCATGTTCTGAGAGTCTTTAGGTGCCTTTTGGCAAACTCTAAGCGGGCTGTCATGTGCCTTTTACTGAGGAGTGGCTTCGGTCTGGCCACTCTACCATAAAGATTGGTGGAGTGCCGCAGATATAATTGTACTTGTGGAAGGTTCTCCAATCTCCACAGAGGAACTCTGTCAGAGTGACCATCGGGTTCTTGATCACCTCCCTGACGAAGGTCCTAATCCCCAGTCTGCTCAGTTTGGCCGGGCGGCCAGCTCTATGAAGAGTCCTGGTAGTTCCAAAGTTCTTCCATTTATGAATGACGGAGGCCACTGTGCTCTTTGGAACCTGCAATGCTGCAGAAATTGTTTTATACCCTTGCCCAGATCTGTGTCTCATCACAATCCTGTCTCGGAGGTCTACAGACAATCCCTTCGTTTTCATGGCTTGGTTTTTGCTCTGACATGCACTGTCAACTGTGGGACCTTATATAGACAGGTGTGTGCATTTTCTAATCATGCCCAATCAATGTAATTTACCACTGGTGGACTCCAATCAAGTTGTAGAAACGTCTCAAGGATAATCGATGGAAACAGGATGAACCAAAGCTCAATTTTGAGCATCATAGCAAAGCATCTGAATACTTTTGTAAATGTGATATTTTAGTTATTTCTTTTTAATTACTTTGCAAACATTTCTCAGCACCTGTTTTTGCTTCTTCATTCTGGGGTATTGTGTATAGATTGATGGTTAAAAAAAAAAGAATTTAATCCATTTTAAAATAAAGCTGTAATGTAACAAAATGTGGGAAAAGTGAAGGGGTCTGAATACTTTCTGAATGCACTGTAGGAGAATCAGGATAGGTGACGTTTCAGGCCAAGACCCTTGTTCAGATTAAATATCTTCTTTATTCTTCAGGCAGTATCACTATACTAATTTCAGTAGCAATAAGGCAGAATGGTGGTGCAACAGTAGATTTGCTGCCTTACAGCACCAAGGACCCGGGTTCGAACCTGACTATAGGTGCTGTCTGTATGGAGTTTGTATGTTCTTCCCATCACCTGCGTGGGTTTTCTCTGGGATCTCCGGTTTCCCACCACACTCCAAAGATGTACAGGTTTGTAGGCTAATTGGCTTGTTAAAATTGTAAATTGTCCCTAAAGTGTGTAGGATAGTGTTAATGTGCAGGGATCGCTGGTCGGCATGGACTCAGTGGGCCAAAGGACCTGTTTCTGTGCTGTATCTCTAAACTAAACCATTAATCTAGTAACAAAATGTTGGGAGTAACTTAGTGGGACAGGCAGCAACTCTGGAGAGAAGGAATGGGTAATGTTTCAGGTCAAGACCCTTCTTCAGACTAGTCAGGGGAAAGGGAAACAAGAGATATAGACAGTCATGTAGATGATAGAGTTCGCACTATGTCCGGCTACGCAGTCATGAGTATAGAGTGAGCACAGCAGGGGGATGAGCACGCATTACTCATTCTCACCTATCCCGGAGTCAACAATGGACCATTGTGGGCTTAACATTTTGTTGATTATTGGTGTTTCCTGCTTATCTTCCAATCATTTCTCCTGAGTATCGTCTATATCTTTTATTCCCCTTTCCCCTGACGCTCAATCTGAAGACGAGTCTTGACCCGAATCGTCACCTATTCCTTTTCTCTAGGGATGCCGCCTGACACGCTGAGTTACTCCAGCATTTTGTGTCTGTTTTTCATTGAAATTAACATCTCTAGTTCCTCCCTGGACTGTTATCTGTCCTGTTGTATTCTGGTACGAAAAAAGCATTTAGTGCAACTTTTCAGTCAATGTTATCTTCTGCATTAAAAACCAAGTGCTGGAGGAACTCAGAGAGTCGGGCAGCATCTGTGGAGGGAAAAGTAAAGATGATGTTTTGGATTGGGACCTTTCTTTGGGCTGATTCAGGTTGAAAGATCGTTTGTCCATTTCCCATTTCCCTCCACAGATGCTGCCTGACCCGTGGAGATTGTCCAACAGCTTGTTAAGTTTGAGTTTAGTTTTAGTTTTAGAAATACAGCATGGAAACAGGACTTCAGCCCACTGAGTCCACATTGACCAACGATCACCCGTTCACATTAGTTCCTTGTTATTCCTCTTTGCATCCACCTCTTGCACAATTTTCAGAGGCCAATTAACGTACAAACCCGCACGTCCTTGGGATGTGGGAGGAAACGGGAGCACCGGAAGAAAGCCCATGCGTTCACAGGTAGAACATGCAAACTCTGCACAGACAGCTGCCAAAGTCAGGATCAAGTCCGGGCCTCTGGCGCTGTGAGACAGCAGCTCTACTAGCTGCGCCACCGTATATTTTGCTCAGGATTGCAGCATCTGCAGTTCCTCATGACTGCTTCCTTCCTGCCATATCTTTCTCAGTTTGAACTGCCCCTGTGGATGCTGGGTGATGTTTCATTATCACCTTATGCTTGATGCTCCTCCCTCAGCGCGTGAAGTCGTTCTCGTCACAAGCAACTTTGGACGATTATATGTAGCAAAGGGCTTTCTAAAAATTGAAGTCATAAAGATGCAACATTCTGGCGGCACGGTGGCGCAGCGGTAGAGTTATTGTCTTACAACTCCAGAGACCCGAGTTCGCTCCTGACTACGGGTTCTGTCTGTATGGAGTTTGTACATTTTCACCGTGATCTGCGTGGGTTTTCTCAGGGTGCCCTGGTTTCCTAAACATTCCAAAGATGTGCAGGTTTGTCGGCTAATTGGCTTTGGTAAAATTGTACAATTTCCCTCAAGTGTTCATAAGTTCATAAGTGATAGGGGCAGAATTAGGTTATTGGGCCCGTCAAGTCTATGCTGCCATTCAATCATTGCTGATCTATCTTTCCCTCTCAACCTCATTCTCCTGCCTTTTCGCCATAACAACTGACACCCATAGTGATCAAGAATCTACCTATCTCTGCCTTAAAAATATCCATTGACTTGACCAATATCCATTGACTTGTGTGTGCAGGATAAGGTCCCGCATGGGAGACTGGTGACTAAAATTAGAGCACATGGTATTGGGGGTAGAGTGTTGACGTGGATAGAAAATTGGTTGGCAGACCGGAAGCAAAGAGTAGGAGTGAACGGGTCCTTTTCAGAATGGCAGGCAGTGGCGAGTGGAGTGCCGCAAGGCTCGGTGTTGGGGCCGCAACTGTTTACCATATATATTAATGATTTGAAAGAGAGAATTAGGAGCAACACTAGCAAGTTTGCGGATGACACATAGCTGGGTGGCAGTGTGAACTGTGAAGAGGATGTTAGGAGTTTGCAGGGTGACCTGGACAGGTTGAGTGAGTGGGCAGATGCGTGGCAGATGCAGTATAATATAGATAAATGTGAGGTTATCCACTTTGGCGGCAAAAACAAGGGGGCAGATTATTATCTCAATGGGGTTAGGTTAGGTAAGGGGGAGGTGCAGCGAGACCTGGGCGTCCTTGTACACCGGTCACTGAAAGTTGGCTTACAGGTACAGCAAGCAGTGAAGAAAGCTAATGGAATGTTAGCCTTCATAACAAGAGGATTTCAGTATAGGAGTAAAGAGGTTCTTCTGCAGTTGTATAGGGCTCTGGTGAGACCACATCTGGAGTATTGTGTACAGTTTTGGTCTCCTAATTTGAGGAAAGACATCCTTGTGATTGAGGCAGTGCAGAGTAGGTTCACGAGATTGATCCCTGGGATGGCGGGACTGTCATATGAGGAAAGATTGAAAAGACTAGGCTTGTATTTACTGGAGTTTAGAAGGATGAGGGGGAATCTTATAGAAACATATAAAATTATAAAAGGACTGGACAAGCTAGATGCAGGAAAAATGTTCCCAATGTTGGGCGAGTCCAGAACCAATGGCCATAGTCTTAGAATAAAGGGGAGGTCATTTAAGACTGAGGTGAGAAAAAATGTTTTCACCCAGAGAGTTGTGAATTTATGGAATTCCCTGCCACAGAGGGCAGTGGAGGCCAAGTCACTGGATGGATTTAAGAGAGAGTTAGATAGAGCTCTAGGGGCTAGTGGAGTCAAGGGATATGGGGAGAAGGCAGGCACGGTTTATTGATAGGGGACGATCAGCCATGATCACAATGAATGGCTCGAAGGACCGAATGGCCTCCTCCTGCACCTATTTTCTATGTTTCTATGTTTCTATGATGGTGTTAGTGGATAGAAATTGCTGGTCGGCATAGACTCGGAGGGCCGAAGGGCCTGTTTCCACGATGTATCTCTCAACAAAAAAAACTAAATTGAAACTAAAGTACTTGCTTTGGATAAGTGCAGAGAAAGTTCACTTGACTGACTCCTGGAAGGAAGAGATTGCTGGATGAAAAAAGATAGGTTTTGCGAATACTCTTTGAAGAATAAAGGAATCAGAAGTATCCTTTCGGAGCATGAAAAAATCTGAGGGTAATCGACAGTCTGGATGTCGAGAGAATGTTTCCCCTACTGGCAGTATCCAGAACTGAGGGGGCCAATGTCTCAAAGTAAGGGGTCACCCTTCATGTTGGAAATGCGGGAGAAATCCTTTTCTCGGATTGTGTTGGGAATACTTTCCCTGAGGAACTGTTAGTTTAACTCAACGGGACAGGCAGCAGTTACTCTAGCATTTTGTCTCTATTTTCAGTGCAAACCAGCATCGGCGGTTCAGTGAAAAGCTTTTGTTGCTTGTTAACCAGTCGGTGGAAAGATAATTTTAAAGCAGAGATAGATAGATTCTTGATTAGTACGGGTGTCAGATGATATGGGAAGAAGGCAGGAGAATGGTGTTAGAAACATAGAAACATATAAAATAGGTGCAGGAGGAGGCCATTCGGCCCTTTGATCCAGCACCGCCATACATTGTGATCATGGCTGATCGTCCCCTATCAATAACCAGTCATGTTAGGATGTGATAGGCAAAAAAGATAGATCAACCATGATTGATTGGCGGTGTTTACTTGATGGGCCAAATGGCCTAATTCTGCTCCCATCACTTATGACCTAATGACCTTATAATACATGATTACAAATGAGTCATCCACAATGTACAGATACATGATAAATTGAATAACATGAATAATGTTTAGGGCAAGATAAAGTCCAGTGAAGTACGATCAAAGATAGTCCAAGGGTCTCCAAAGAGGTAGATAGTAGCTCAGGACTGCTCTCTAGTTGTTGGGAGAATGGCTCAGTTGCCTGATAACAGTCGGAAAGAAACTGTCCCTGAATCTTGTGGTGAGCATTTTCACACTTCCATACCTTTTGCCTGATGGGAGAGGGGAGAAGAGGGAGTGACCGGGGTGAGACTCGTCTTTGATTATACTGTGGATCATCCTTGGTTAACTGTGGAGGTGGCGTCACTTAATATTTAGACTACTTTAGAGATATAGCGTGGAAACACGCACACTAACACTATCCTACACACACTAGGGACAATTTACAATTATACCAAGCCAATTAGCCTCCATATCTGTTTATCTTTGGAGTGTGGGAGGAAACCGGTGCTCCTGGAGAAAACCCCCGCAGGTCACAGGGATAATGTACTAACTCCATATAGACAGCACTCGTAGTCGTGATCGAACCTTGGTTTCGGGCGCTGTAAGCAACTTTACCGCTGCACTGTGCCAAGTATAATCAAGATAGAGAGAATCAGGGCATTTGAACGACTATGAATATGTAGGGAGAATGAGAAGGTGGAGTTAAGACCAAGATCTGTTCTGCCATGATTATTTGGAAAGGCCAAGTGACAGGACTACTACTCTTATTTTTTAATGTTCTTATATTCTTATCTTTCTTGTCACATGGCAACCCGAATTACGCACAACAACCATGTTGTGAGCGAAACAGTGTTTAGTTTAGTTTAGTTTAGAGATACAGCGCGGGCACAGGCCCTTCGGCCCACCGAGTCCATGCTGACCAGCGATCCTTGCACATTATCCTACACACACTGGGGACAATTTTACATTTACACCAAGCCAATCAACCTACAAACCTATACGTCATTGGTGTGTGGGAGTAAACAGAAGAAAACCCACGCAGATCACGGGGAGAACGTACAAACTCCCTACAGACAAGCACCCGTAGTTGGGATCGAACCTGGGTCACTGACGCTGTAAGGCAGCAGCTGCGCCACCGTGCCGCCGTAAACCGTAGCAAACAGTGCTGCAAACAATAATAGTGTGATGCTAGAAATCTGAGCTTCATGGCAACACCAGATGTTATTGTGGCTTTAACATCCGTTGTAATGGAAGTAATCACCCTTTAGCTACTGCATTATGATCAGCTCATGCTGATGGAGTTGTTCATTGTTGGGAATAATATATTTCAAGGTCTATGCAAAACTTTGTGCAAAGCAACATCTACCTTCCTGAACCTAACATTGAGTTCAGTTTTAGTTTATTGTCACATGTGCCGAGGTACAGTGAAAAGCTTCATGTTGCGTGCTAACCAGTCAGCAGAAAGACAATACAAGATTACAATCAATCCATTTACAGTGTATAGATGCATGATAAGGGATTAACATTTAGTGCAAGGTAAAGTCAGCAAAGATAGCCCGAGGGACATCAGAGGTTTAATTGCGCCTAGCCATCTGAATGGACTCCAGCAGGACCTTTTGCTGTTCCTGCCCTGTGGTAGGTCGGTACTTGCACTGTCTCTTATCCCTGCCCTGGCTGGAAGTTACTGTTGGAAGGAACTGCAGATGCTGGTTTATACCGAAGATAGACACAAAGTGCTGGAGTAACTCAGTGGATCATGCGGCAACTCTGGAAAAAGGAATAGGTGAAGTTTTAGGACGACATCCTTTGTCAGACTAGGACTATTGGAAATGTCAATGGCTGGAGGGCGTAGCATTAAGGGTGAGAGGGGGAAAGCTTAAAGGAGATGTGTGGGCCAAGTTATTTTACAGCGAGAGTGGTGGGTACCTGGATCGCATTGCCAGGGTGGTGGTTTTCCTCCAGCTTTTCAACCCCATTCAAGCGATTGGGAGTGTGCTTCTTACGTTGGCTACTCTTAACCAAAGAGCCGAGTAGCCGCATGCATTGCACAGGGCAGGTATGTAAGCTGTTCTTTGACTTCTGCATTTCATTGAGCAGGAGTCAGAAATCGCAGGGGTGCTGAACAGATTGGTCTTATAGAGGTGTATAAAATTATGCGGGGAATTGATAGGGTGAGTCTATTATCCAGGGGTAGGTGATTCAAGAACCAGACGACCCAGGATTAAGGTGGGAGGCGAAAGATTTAACAGGATAGATTCAAAATGATGGAGTAACTCAACGGGTCAGGCAGCATATCTGGAGAAAAGGATTTGGCGACGTGTTCCTTTTTTCCAGAGAAGCTGCCTGGCCAGCTGAGCTACTCCAGCTCCTTGTGTCTATCTTCGATGTAAACCAGCATCTGCAGTTTCTTTCTACATAAGATTTCATAGGAACCTGACGGGTAATGTTTTCAAAAAGGAACTGCAGATGCTGGAATATCGAAGGTACACAAAATTGCTGGGGAAACTCAGCGGGTGCAGCAGCATCTATGGAGCGAAGGAAATAGGCGACGTTTCGGGCCGAAACCCTTCTTCAGACTGATGGGGGGTTGGGGGGGGGAGAAGGAAGGAAAAGGGGAGGAGAAGGAGGAGCCCGAGGGAGGGCGGATGGGAGGGTGGGAGGAGACAGCTAGAGGGTTGAGGAAGGGGAGGAGACAGCAAGGGCTAGCAAAATTGGGAGAATTCAATGTTAATGCCATCCGGACGCAAGGTCCCCAGACGGAATATGAGGTGCTGTTCCTCCAATTGCAGTGGATATATAAAACAAACTGCTAGAGGTAGGTATGTTACAAAACCTACCTTCAGCGGCGCTGCAGTTCTGTCGCTGCCAGTGTGCGCGACTTTGGCGCCTTTGAGAGGGGGCGGGTTTAAATTGCGATTTTTCTGCAGTCTATTCAAATCGATCTCTGTCAGGCTGTTTAGTTGCTAAAGAAAAATCGCTTCGACTGCCGTTTTATTAAGTTTATTAAAATTAGCGCTGGATCATTTAATTGTTGGAGTAAAATTAAAATCATCTTCAAATGCCGTCAACGCCGACAACGCGACGGATCTCACGTAGGGGACAAGGCAAGGTATGCCGTTTATTTTTTCATATAAACTTGCTTCTTAGGATGCCTTTAATCAAAATTTCAAGTTGCGAAAATGTCATTATGTAAATATACGAACCGGCAGTATTTTTCCTGCCGATATGGGGTTTAAATTCACTGCAACCGCAACGTTCCAAACCAGCGCGTTCCACAAAAACCCACCCGCAAGATGATTTAAATGCCCATTAATTTACAGGAATTAAACACAAAATTCCTTCCATTTGGCCTATAAATTCATGACAATGAGATTTAAAAATCATGTTATATTGTGAATTCTTGTGTGAATGTTATTTGGACACTTAGGCTTTTTAAAAATGTTAACCTTTTCTTAAGAAATGGATAGATGTTTAGATCTAGTAATTGAATTTTGTAATTAGCTACAATTGGGTAACTAACTAATTATATGCTTTAATTTCAGGTCATCCAAGTAAGATTGTTTCATATTTGTTTCAGAATGCTTCAATCTATAATAACTGAAAATTTCATTCAGTTCTCTTAATTTTTAAGAAAGTTATGGGCTTTTGACTGTCCTTGATCACAGCTTTTGTGTTAAGTCAATGGAAAAGCAATAGGGAACAAGATGCTAATTTCCGAGTATGAAAATGGCCATAACTTTTTTAATACTGAAGATATGAAAGTGAATTAGGTGTCAAATTAAACTTCTTTTTATGCTTTATCTGATGGGATAAATTGCAGACTTGATTTTTTAAATCTCAAAATTTTGTAACATTGCTACTAGAGGAGGTGGTTGAGGCAGGTACTATGGCAGCATTTAAAAGAAACTTGGACAGGTGCATGGATAGGAAAGGTTTAGAGGGACATGGGCCCAATCAGGTCAAATTGGTCTAGTGTAGATGGGAGTGTTTGACGGCACTGGGCCTGCACTCGTTGGAATGAGTGGGGGACCTCATTGAAACGTACAGAATAGTGAAAGGTTTGAATAGAGTGGATGTGGAGAGGATGTTTCCACTAGTGGAAGTTCCCTCCTCCATGGGTACCATGTAATCCCGTGCTACCTGCTCCATGGTCGGATAGTTGGCGACTAAACCGTCTCCCCCACCTGGTTTGCCAGGTGGGAAGGGGGCTGTGGACCCCCAGCAGGACCAAAAACAAGACCTGTCAAAGGGCGGATGAGCTTCTAGCGAGCCAATGGCCATCCACACTTCATTAGAAGTTGCGATCACTGTCATACATAACATTGTAAGGAATGATTACAAAGCACACACACCAAAATCCGCAGGAACTGGAGGACAGAGATGTGTGGTGCGTCCATCACTGTTCCTGTCGGAAACTAGCACCACTGCGTCGCTAATGTTTTCAACGATGATGACTGAATGGGAGGGTCTAGGACTAGAGGTCACAGCCTCAGAATTAAAGGACATTCCTTTAGGAAGGTGATGAGCAATTTCTTTAGTCAGAGGGTGGTGAATCTGTGGAATGATTTGCCACAGAAGGTTGTGGAGACCAAGTCAGTGGATATTTTTAAGGCAGAGATAGATTCTTGATTAATGTGTGTGTTGGGGGTTATGGGATAAGGCATGAGAATGGGGTTAGGAGGGAGAGATAGATAGGTCATGATTGAATGACAGAGTAGGCTTGATGGGCCGAATGGCCTAATTCTGCACCTATCATCTATGACCTTATGACCGTATGACAGACACCTTGTTCAGCATGGACGAGTTGGGCTGAAGAGCCTGTTTCCATACTGAATGACTCTGTGACTCTATGTAACTAATGGTTCTGTCTGGGACTGTCTGTTAAATGTAAATTCAATCCAGCCTATTATCTCCGGAACCCCAGAATCAGTAGCTATTTTACATATGGCAATACCAGCAGGGCTTGTCAGCTGGAGTTGAATTCTGAGTCGTTTTGTGCAGATTTCTGGATGTTTAATTGCCTGCTAGTGGAATTGGAAGTATGCATCAGTCTTCCTGAATGGCCAATAGACTGTTATCTGGGTCTGCAGTTGGTGGTATCACAAATATTCCTATTTCATATGCCCTGGAGACATTCCCCAGATATGAAACATAAATTCTACCTTACAAATGTATCAGTGTGTAAGACATTTCCTATTAAAATTCAGCATACTAATGTGCTCAATAATCAACTCAAGTAAGATCATAAGTGAATCATATAACATTTTTTTAATTTGGGGTTTTCTTGTCATAAGCAGTCAAAGAACTATTACTGCACTTTGATAGAATATTAGCGCACATACTTATCACCTTGCAGATAATAATAGCTGATGGAGAACTTCATTTGACATTACATGAGATGTAGTCTGTTTCCAATTGTATTTTACATAGAGTTGGATGAACTGCAGTTCAATTTTGATTATGCATGCCTCAGAGCTGAGAAAGCTCTCACTGAATATTCATGAATACGCATGTACAGCCATGAGCAGTTTTACTGAACGTTAAGCATGTTCTTGAACAATTACCCGTGGAAATTCACAACATGGCCGGCACGGTTGCGTAGCGGTAGAGTTGCTGCCTTACAGCCCCAGAGACCCGGTTTCGACCCTGCTTCTCTGAACAGAGTTTGTACCTTCTCCCCGTGACTGGTTTTCTCCGGGATCTATAGTTTCCTCCCACAATCCAAAGACATACATGTTTGCAGGCTGATTGGCTTGGTATAACTGAAAATTGTCCCTAGTGTGTGTAGGATAGTGTTATTGTGCAGGGATTGCTGGTCGGCGCGGACTCTGTGGGACGAAAGGTCTGTTTCCGCACTGTATCTCAGTACTAAACTAAACTAAACATGTCTTAGCAGCTTCATGAATTATCCATGCATTCAATTTAGTTGGGTTCTTCCATCTTGTTACGCTGTCTAACTGTTCAATGGCAATATTAGATAAGTTCCAGAAACACATTTACAATAGCTAACTGTCAACATGTTAAAACAAAACAAGTTGAAAAACATCAATAAAATAGTTCAATGTGAACTAATCAATTACAGCTAGGATGATGGAACTAAGCTGGTTACAATGTACAATGTCAGTTGAATTGATTGGAGCATTAGACTGTTGTCCCATAACTCAAACCATTCCTACACCATGAAATCTCCACGGTAAACTCATCAGGAAGGCTGGCTCCGTCCTGGGGGTGGGGTTGGATACACAGGAGGTGGTCTTGGAGGGAAGGATGCTCCTTAAACTGCGGAGCATCTTGGACAATGCAACTCACCCCCTCCATGACACACTGGCCAACCTGAGGAGTACCTTCAGCAACAGACTGGTTCCACCAAGATGCAGTACAGAACACCACAGGAGATCCTTCTTCCCTGTGGCTATCAAACTGTACAACTCCTCCTTCTTCTGTCATGGGGTACACCCCTCCCCAATCTTTGCACATCCCCAATCCTTTCCACTCATCATTTTAATGACATGTTTCATGTATCTTGTGCTTTAGACTGAGAGAATATGCTGAGAGAATACTTTATGCTGAGCGAATAGAGCGGCTGGGCTTGCATACTCTGGAGTTTAGAAAGATGAGAGGGGATCTTATTGAAACATATGATTATTAAGGGTTTGGACACACTCGAGGCAGAAAACATGTTCCCGATGTTGGGGGAGTCCAGAGCCAGGGGCCGCTGTTCAAGAATAAGGGGTAAGCCATTTAGAACGGAGACGAGGAAACACTTCTTCACACAGAGAGTTGTGAGTCTGTGGAATTCTCTGCCTCAGAGGGCAGTGGAGGCCAGTTCTCTGGATACTTTCAAGAGAGAGCTAGATAGGGCTGATAAAAATAGCGGAGTCAGGGGATATGGGGAGGAGGCAGGAACGGGGTACTGATTGGGGATGATCAGCCATGATCACATTGAATCGCGGTGCTGGCTAGAAGGGCCGAATGGCCTACTCCTGCACCTATTGTCTATTGTCTATTGTCTATTATGACTGTTGGCAGATCAATTTCCCTCTTGGGGTAAATAAAGTTCCATCGTATCGTATCGTAAATGACTGTACATTCATTCGGGGAACATTTTCAATAACATGGACTTTTCACAATTTCAGTCACTTTGGAAGCAAAGCAAATGAAATCCCAGGTCGTTATGCCTACTTAATCATACACTCCAACCTTATTCATAATTGCAATATCCATGCTATTCTTATTAACTTTGCAAATATCTATTCCGAAAGTGACCATGTGAAAGGATGGCAGACCTGTTAGAGTGATTTATATTTTGTGAGACATTGACAAATGTTTACATTTAAAACGTTATTCCCTTATCAAGTATCTGTACACTGCAAATGGCTCGATGGTAATCATGTATTGTCTTTCTGCTCACTGGATAGCATGCATCAAAAGCTCTTCACTGTACCTCAGTACACGTGACAATAAACTAAACTGTTATAATAAGTTCATTTTTTGATAAAAATACATCTATCGATGCTCCTGAACACATCACCAGTGATGTAACCTGGGTTATTGGGTGTTTCAGGTCTTTCAACATCAGACACCCTCACCCAGGCGATCCAGCCGTGGTTGATCAGACCATGACTTGTGTCCAGGTGGCATTCGCTCCTCCCCATGGACCTTCCCTCCGGATCCAGTATCATCTTGAAGCTTTCTCCGCTGCCTCTGTGGTGTTCTTGATGGCTCTTCTCCTCACCATTCCGTTGATGCCCAGTGCACTCAAGGCTTTGTAGAGCAATTGCCCTGCAAAACCTCTGCAACCAACCTCGATGGGCATACACCTTGCCTTCCAGCCCTGCTTGCGGCAGTCTATGACCAGCTCATCATACTTGGCCATCTTCCTCTCGTGGGCCTCCTCCAGACGGTCCTCCCACGGCACTGTCAGTTCCAACAAGACGATGTTTTTGGCCTATATGGCCCATCAAGTTTTCTCAACTATTCAATTATGTCAGACCTATCTCTCCCTCCTAACCCCAATTCTCCTGCCTTCTCCCCATAATCCCTGACACCCATACTGATCAATATAGTGTACTAGTGTACCACAGTTCACAAATCTAAATTGGAAAATGGATAAGCCCATAATCTTACTAATATAAATTTAATTGCACAATAATATCGATTAGTCAACAGACCCTGAGCAGGTGTGTTGACATAGCTCTCGTCGTTGGATATGATAGAAAATGCATTGGATATTTAGTGTATAAGGTCTTACCATTGCGGAAGGTCACAAAGGTCAGTTGGCTGCAGACTGTGGCTAGGCGCAGCAGTAGAGTTACAGCACCACAGACTCTGGTTCAAACCATTTACGGCTTGCACCTTGCTGATCTAGGACTTTTGCAGAAACGGAAAGCAGAACTATTGCCTATGGTTGAAGCTGGTATCATCCGAGACCACCTCTGGGTGGCATGATGGTGCAGCTGTAGAGTTATGCCCCTGTCCCACTTAGGAAACCTGAACGTAAACCTCTGGGGACTTTGCGCCCCACCCAAGGTTTCCGTGCGGTTCCCGGAGGTTACAGGTGGTTGCCGGAGGTTGCAGGTAGTGGAAGCAGGTAGGGAGACTGACAAAAACCTCCGGGAACCTCTGGGAACCGCATGGAAACCTTGGGTGGGGCGCAAAGTCTCCAGAGGTTTCCTAAGTGGGACAGGGGCATTACTGCCTTACGGCGCCAGAGACCCGGGTTTGGTCCTGACTACGGGTGCTTGTCTGTACAGAGTCTCCGTGTGGCACACGTGGATTTTCTCTGAGATCATCAATTTTTATCCCACATTCCAAAGCTTTGTATGTGCAGCTTTGTAGATTAATTGGCTTGGTTTAAATGTGAAAATTGAACGTAGTGTTTGTAGGGTAGTGTTAATGTGCGGAGATCGCTGGCCGGCGCAGACTCGGTGGGCCGAAGGGCCTGTTTCCGCGCTGCATCTCTAAACTAAACGAAACCTCACGTTTCATGGTTGAGACTCCACCATCTACATAAACCTCTTTCATCACCTCTCCCTGCAGATTGCAGATTGATTTCATACCAGGCGTTGAAGCTTGGGGCAAAATGCCGAAGCATCTTCTTCAACAACCTGAAAACAATTGGAATAATGAAAAGAAGGAAATATTTTCTTGCA
Organism: Amblyraja radiata; assembly: GCF_010909765.2. Taxonomy (NCBI): domain Eukaryota; kingdom Metazoa; phylum Chordata; class Chondrichthyes; order Rajiformes; family Rajidae; genus Amblyraja; species Amblyraja radiata. The sequence continues at coordinate 106,896,661 of NC_045959.1, read as the reverse complement.
AATTTAAAATTAATTAATATTTACATTCATGGCATTAATATTCTTTTGAAACCACTAGCAGTTTTTTTTTAAAGAATCCCCTCTGGAGAAAAGAATCTTGCTGGGCTTGGAAAGCCTTTGATTGATCAAAACCAAAGTCAAAGAGTTGGAGGCAATGGTTTAAATATTAACCATAAGCTATTTAAACTGCATAATAAGCAACTTGTTGCAAGCCTTTTATAAAAGCATGGTATTCCTCACACAATGATTCAGATAATAATGATGTTAAACATTATGTACCACACTGCTAACTGTTCAGTTCAGTCTTGCCACCACCGCAGAGCCGACAGAACAGGACAGGGAGCAAGTTATCCTCAACCCTGAGCAACTGCTTTTTGTCTCAAGTAACATGTTCAACAACGTGGGTTTTCCCCGAGTGCTCAGGTTTCCTCCAACACTCCAACGACGTGAAGGTTTGTAGGTTAATCGGCTTTGGTAAAAATTGTAAATTGTCCCAAGTGTGCGTAGGATAGTGCAAGTGTACGGGTTATCGCAGGTCAGCGTGGACTCGGTGGGCCGAAAGGCCACACTGTATCCATCAAGTCTAAATTCTGAACTACTAATGGAAAAAAACAACGCACCTCTTCTTACACAGTTGCGGACAAAGTCCTCACAATTACTTGGTTTTGATCAATTAAAGGATTTCCAAGCCCAGCAAGATTCTTTTCTCCAGAGGGGATTCTTTAAAAAAAAATGGCTAGTGCAATATTAGAACTAGTATGTTAATTGGCTTGGTAATCTTCAAAAGCACATACCTCCTGGCCAGCACATCCACTCTCCCAGCTATGATCAAGTGGATGTCTTCCGGCGCCCCATTTCAGCCTACATCTCAAACACATGTGGGTTTGTAGGTTAATTGGCTTCTGTAAATTGCCCCTGGTAGATTTTCCAAAGTAAGCTTTTCCCTTTGAGAATAGGGAAGATTCAAACAAGAGGACATGACTTCTGAATTAAGGGACAGAAGTTTAGGGGTAACATGAGGGGGAACTTCTTTACTCAGAGAGTGGTAGCGGTGTGGAATGAGCTTCCAGTGGAAGTGGTGGCGGCAGGTTCGTTGGTATCATTTAAAAATAAATTGGATAGGCATATGGATGAGAAGGGAATGGAGGGTTATGGTATGAGTGCAGGCAGGCGGGACTAAGGGAAAAAAGTTGTTCGGCACGGACTTGTAGGGCCGAGATGGCCTGTTTCCGTGCTGTAATTGTTATATGGTTATATGGTTATAGATGAGGAAGTGGGAACCACCAACAGGTTTCTTTTAGTTTTGTTTAGTTTGTAGCATCTGAAACAGCTGACAGACGATAGACACCCATTACACAACTATGTGCCCCCTCCAAGGAGGTTAAAATCCCATAAGACCTTCCTAACCAGCGTCACCCCCATTGGAAACAACACCAACTGAAGCTCGCCTCCAGATGTGGAAGAACAGACTAGCCACTGTCACTATTTCCACCAAGATGGGGGCATATCAGCAGCAGAGCGCTTACCACCTGGTCCTAATGAACACTGGTTGAACTGGAGATGTCTCACCCGACTGCGGTCAAGGATGACAATGCACAAATGGGGCTACATCGAGGGTACAGGAACCTGTGACTGTGGCACACAGACCCAGACAATGCAACACCTATTGCAATGCCCATTGATGGATAATACATGTACTACTGCAGACTTTGCACTTAACACTGTAACATAGCGCAACGATGTGTACAGCAGTGGCGAGCCACTATATAGTATGAGGACACGAAAGAAGAAGTTTATTTTAGAGATACAGTGTGGAAACAGGCCCTTCGGCCCACGGAATCTATGCTATCAAACACTCCAATACTAGTTCTAATATTGCACTAGCCATCTTTTTTAAAGAATCCCCTCTGGAAAAAATAATCTTGTTGGGCTTGGAAATCCTTTAATTGATCAAAACCAAAGTCAGAGTTGGAGGCAATGGTTTAAATATTAACCATAAGCTATTTAAACTGCATAATAAGCAACTTGTTGCAAGCCTTTTATAAAAATATGATATTTCTCACACAATGATTCCGATAATAACGATGTTAAACATTATGTACCACACGGCTAACTGTTCAGTTCAGTCTTGCCACCACCACAGAACCGACAGAACAGGACAGGGAGCAAGCTCTCCTCAACCCTGAGCAACTGCTTTTTGCCTAAAGCAACGTGTTCAACAACGTGGGTTTTTACCAGGTGCTCCGGATTCCTCCCACACTCCAAGATGTGCCGGTTTGTAGGGTTAATTGGCTTTGCTAAATTGTGAATTGTCCCAAGTGTGTGTAGGAAAGTGTTAGTGTGCAGGGATCGCTGGGGGACGGTGCGGACTTGGTGGGCAAAAGGGCCTGTTCCTGTGCTGGATCTCTAAACTAAGTTAAACGTAACTAATTTTGGTTATGTCCCTGTCCCACTTAGGAAACCTGAACGGAAACCTCTGGAGACTTTGCGCCCCACCCAAGGTTTCCGTGCGGTTCTCGGAGGTTGCAGGTGGTTGCCGGAGGTTGCAGGTAGTGGAAGCAGGTAGGGAGACTGACTAAAACCTCCGGGAACCGCACGGAAACCTTGGGTGGGGCGCAAAGTCTCCAGAGGTTTCCGTTCAGGTTTCCTAAGTGGGACAGGGGCATAAGTGTACGGGTTGATCGGTGGTCGGCGTGGACTTGGTGGGCCGAAGGGCCTGTTTCTGAGCTGCATCCCTCAAGTCTAAATTCTGAACTACTAATGGAAAGAACAAAACATCTCTTCTTACAAAGTTGCAGACAAAGTCCTCACAATCATGTCTTCAAAAGCACATACCTCCTGGCCAACACATCCACTCTCCCATCTGTCTTCTGCTCATTTATTATATATCATTGTTTGCCTATAATAATTCATATTATGGACTCATAGATACTTGAGATACAAAATGGAAAGTTTTGGTTCATTGCACAAACAGCATACCAATTCCCAGAGAGGCAAGTGAACTGCCTGAGGTGATTCAAGCTACTGCAGATGCTGGTTCATACACAAAGAGACACATGGTGCTGGAGGAACTCAGTGGGTCAAGCAGCATCTCTGGAGTCTGAAGAAGGTTCCCGAACCAAAACGTCACCATTCCATGTTTTCCAGAGATGCTGCCGGCTGAGTTACTCCAGCGCTTTGAGTCTTTTTTTATACTGCCTGAGTTGTTGACCTTCGATCAGTGTGTTTGCTCGTTCATGACATGCAATACCATGACAAGAATTAATGAGACTTTCGCTCAGTCCACTTTATTAGTGCAAATTTGACTGCACATCTACTCCAGATTGCACTAAATATGTTCCAGATAAGCTGCCAGACCCACTGAATTACTCCAGCACTTTGTGTTTTGTCCAGAGATACAGAGTGGAAACAGGCTCTTCTGCCCACTGAATCCACGCCGACATCGTACACTATCTAGGGACAATTTTCCTTCAAGCAAATCCAAAGCTAGCATTTATTGCAAGAGGGCTTTGCTTGCATTAAAAAACAGGGGTGTAATACTGGGGCTCTATAAGTTGCTGGTCAGGCCGCATTTAGAATATTGTGATCAATTTTGGGCACCATATCTGAGGAAGGATGTGCTGGCTCTGGGGAGGGTCCAGAGGAGGTTTACAAGAATGATCCCAAGAATGGGCAGGTTAACCTATGATGAGCGTTTGTCAGCACTGGGCCTGTACTTGCTGGAGTTTAAACGAATTAGTGGGGAGACCTCATTGAAACATACAGAATAGTGAAAGGCTTGGATAGAGTGGATGTGGAAAGGATGTTTCCACTAGCGGGAGTCTAGGACTAGAGGTCAAAGCCGCTGAATTAAAGGACGTTCCTTTAGGAAGGAGATGAGGAGAAATGTCTTTATTCAGAGGGTGGTGAATCTGTGGAATTCTTTGTCACAGAGGCTGTGGAGGCCAAGTCAGTGGATATTTTTAAGGCAGAGATAGATAGATTCTTGATTAGTACAGGTGTCAGGGATTATGGGGAGAAGGCAGGAGAATGGGGTTAGGAGGGAGAGGTATATCAGCCATGATTGAATGGCGGAGTAGACTTGATGGGCCGAATGGCCTTATTCTACTCCTATTCCTTATGACCTAACTTATAATCTTACCAAAGCCAATTAACCTACACAGTACGTCTTTAGAGTGTGGGGGGGAAAACGGAGAATGCGGGGAAAACCCACGCGGTCAAAGGGAGTGCGTGCATACTCCATACAGATATCACCCGTAGTCAGGATTGAACCCGGGTCTCTGGATCCTGTAAAGCAGCAACTCTACTTCTGCGCCACCGTGCTGCCCAAGATGTCACCTATTTTCCATGTTTCTAAACCATCCCCCCCAAAAAATGTTTGTCAACCAGCAACCCAAATGTAGGAGACACTCCATAGCAGACCTGGTTCTCTGTCATATATACAGGCAAGCAAAACACTCAAGGGCAGAGCTTTCCCAGAACTCATGAAATTCTGAGTGAAATTCTTGCATAACTTTCAGCACTAAAAGCGTCCACCCATACTGTATATTGAACAAGGCTTGTAAAATCAGGTCTTGTTTCTTCTTATTGTTTAAGAAGGAACTGCAGATGCTGGAAAATCGAAGGTACACAAAAATGCTGGAGAAACTCAGCGGGTGCAGCCGAAACGTTGCCTATTTCCTTCGCTCCATAGATGCTGCTGCACCCGCTGAATTTCTCCAGCATTTTTGTGCACCTTGTTTCGTCTTAGTTTAGTTTCGAGATACAGCTCAGAAACAGGCCCTTCGGCCCACCGAGTCCGCACCGACCACCGATCCCTGCACGTTAGCACTATCCTACACACTTGGGACACTTTTTCACTTACTGTATACCAAGCCAATTAACCTGCAAAGTGAAGATCTTGGGGAAAACCCACGCGGTCACTGGGAGAACAAACAAACCCCATGGTCGGATTCGAACGCGAGTCTCCGACACTGAGAGCGCTGTAAGGCAGCCACTCTACCGCTGCGCCATTTTCTTCCTGTGCCCTTTAGTTTGCATCTTCGGTTTCCTTCCTCCTGGGATATATATAAACCTGCTCCAGCTGCTTTGAAATCGTTGTGTTTGTGTCATTAGCCTGCAATTGCTAGCTATTTTTGCTTGACTTTCACTTATTGTTTTAGATTTTGTAAATTTGCCAAATCTCCGCTAAAAATACCCGACTGTGAATATAGGTCATTCCCATACATTATGTATGAGTAAAGTGGAGAAGTTAAAAGCTACTCTTCTTTTTACAGAATTTATTCCTTAAACTGAGAGTGTCAATATTTAACGGCGGAATATTTTTAATATAAACTGTGGACACATCGTCGAACCTGGGGAATAGAATGAATTACGATCCAGGTAACTATCTCCGGCATTAACGCTGCTCAGATCGGGAATGTTAATCTGCGTTAACCCTGTTCTCAGTGAGACTTGAACCTGACATTGCATTTTTATATTCATAGTGAGTTTTAGTTTATTTTTTAAGTTTAGATTAGAGATACAATGCGTAAACAGGTCGTTCGGTCCACAAAGTCCACGCTGACTAGCGATAGTGGTGGCACAGTGGCGCAGCGGTAGAGTTGCTGCCTTACAGCGCTTGCAGCGCCAGGGACCCGGGTTCGATCCCGACTACGGATGCTGTCTGTGTGGAGTTTGTACCTTCTCCCCGTGACCTCGTGGGATTTCTCAGAGATTCTTGGGTTTCCTCCCACACTTCAAAGACGTACAGGCTTGTAGAATCATTATCATGGTGTAAGTGTAAATTGTCCCTAGTGTGTATGTAGGATAATGTTAATGTACGGGGATCGTTGGTCGGCGTGGACCTGAAGGGCCTGTTTCCGAGCTGTTTCTCTAAACTAAACTAAAAAAGTACACTAGCACTATCCAACATACTTTCCGACACACTATCCTGGGACATTCTTTCCAGCTGTTATCAGGCAACTGAACGATCCGATCAACAACTGAACTATTATCTACCATAATGGGGACCCTCAGCCGATCTTTCATCAAAGGTTACGACCTTTATCTTGCACTAGACGTTATTCCCTTTATAATGTATCTGTACATTGTGAATGGCTCGATTGTAATCATACATTGTCTTTCTACTGACTGGTTAGCACACAACAAAGGCTTTTCATTGTACCTTGGTACAAGTGACAATAAACTCAACTCAACACAAGGGACAATTGCCAATCATTAACAAAACCAATTAACCTACAAAGACTAGGTCTCTGGAGTGTGCACGTCTTTGGAGTGTGGAGGGGAAACCGGAGCACCTGGAGAAAACCCACGCGGTCACGGATAGAACGTACAAACTACGTACAGATAGCATCCGTGATCAGGATTGAACACAGGTCTCTGGCATTGTAAGGTAGCACCTCCTCTGCTGCGCCACCATACTGTCCCTAATGTAGTTATAGTACCTGCCTCAATAGTCAATAGTCGATATTATCCGTCACATACACCCAAAGGTGCAGTGAAATGAATTTGCCAGCAGCGGTTCAATTAAAAAAGAACACACAATACACAGTAAGATTTAACGCAAACATCCACCACAGCATTCTTCACTGTGGTGGAAGGCAACAAAGTTCAGTCAGTCCTCCTCCTTGTTCACCCGTGGTCGGGGACATAAAGTCGCCGCTACGGACGGCCGGATGTACAAGCCCTCTCGTCGGGACGGTCAAACACACTCATCAAGACACACCGAGAGACACTAAAACAAACATTTGGACACACTAAAAAAAAACAAAAAAAGTTGAAATAACGAACATGCTGCTGGCAAGGCAGCCGACTCGCAGCGCCCACACCGACTCCTCTGGCAGCTCGTTTCATATATCCATCACTCTCTGTGTGAAAAACGTGCCACTCAAGTTCCTATTAAACCTTAAACTTATGTCCTCTGGCACTTGATTCAGCTAGTCTGGGTAAAAAGACTATGTACATTCACGCTATCTAACCCCCTCATGATTTCACATATCTCTATAAGATGACTGCTCAACTCCTACACTCGGGAGACACGGTGGCGCAGCGGTAGAGTTGCTGCCTTACAGCAAACGCTGCGCTGGAGACCAGGGTTCGATCCCGACTTCGGGTGCTGTCTGTATGGAGTTTGTACGCTCTCCCCGTGACCTGCGTGGGCTTTCTCCTAGATCTTCGGTTTCCTCCCACATTCCAAAGGCGTACAGGTTTGTAGGTTAATTGGCTTAGTAAATGTAAAAAATGTCCATAGTGGGTGTAGGATAGTGTTAATGTGTGGGGATCGCTGGTCGGCGCGGACCCGGTGGGCCGGAGGGCCTGATTCCGCGCTGTTAAAAAACGAAAAAAACTAAACCCTCTCACTTCACCTCCCTTCTATTATATTCTGGTCCATGATCATTTACCTTTAGCAATGAGCAAAATCTACTCTGCACCTTCGGACTCTTCAAACAAAGAAGTATCGATCAACTCGCCACCACAGTTTGTTCAAATCAAATGTTAATCATTTTAATACAAATGCATGTGTATGAAAATTTATAAGAATTTTTGTGTCACAGCCACTGTAGACTTGGATACGAGGGCAATTTTTTAACATAATTGTCAACATCAGCAACATTTCCAGAAATGTTGGTTCTTCAAAGGAAGGTTCACTTTATGTACAAGCAAGTGAAAAATCAAAAGCAACTCTACAAAGTAATGAAACTTCCGATGAGAAAGACCTTTGGGATACATTTTTTAAGTAAGGGTCGCACACACAGCTGCCTGCATGCACAGAGCTCCTGCCAGTATTTGCAAGTGATGTATGTGTGCAGCACGTCCTCGTGGTTGAAAGGAAAGAAACTGATGATGAGAGGAATAGATCGGGCAGACTCATTGTCTCGTGAGTCTCTTGCCCAGAGTTGGGGAATCGAGAGCCAAAGTACAAAGGTTTAAGGTGAAGGGGGAAAGATTCAATAGGAGTCTGAAGGGTAACTTTTTCACACAAAAGGTCGTGGGTGTAAGGAATGAGCTGCCAGAGGAGGTAGCTGAAGCAGGGACTATCGCAACGTTTAAGAAACATTTAGACAGGTACATGGATAGGATGGGTTTGGAGAGATATGGGCCAAATGCTGGCAAGTGGGACCAGCGTAGGTGTAGGTCGGTGTGGGCAAGTTGGGCCGCAGGGCCTGGTTCCATGCTGTAAGACTCTATGACTCTCTGACTCTATGTGCACCTTAATGCTGCTTTTTAGCTTGCTTCTTCAATCTATCACAATTTATGGTCGGCTGTGTTATCATAGTCATAATAGAAGGGCCGAATGGCCTACGCCTGCACCTATTGTCTGTCTATTGTCTATTATCTATAATCATAATCATATTTCATTAGCCAAGTATGTTTTGTAACATATGAGGAATTTGATTTGCCATATTCCATTAAAAAGCAACAAAATACACAAGATACATTTTAACATAAACATCCACCTCCACATTCCTCATTGTGATGGAAGGCGAAAAAAAGTTAAATCTCTTCCCTTCTTTGTTCTCCCGCAGTCGGGGGCCTTAAGTCTTCCGTTGAAGGAAGGATTTCGGCTCCCGTAGCCGGAAGCTGGGCCCTCCGCGCCATGGCAGCTCCTGCATCGGGGGGGATGTCAGCTCCCCGCACTCAGCGATCGACCCCGGGTCGGGACTGGTCGAACTTTCTGCAACTTTGGAGCTTCGGAATTAAACTGAATTATGGACCAGGTGATGGGTGTGATGAGAAATGAAGCAGGTATATCAACACTTTTTGTTTTTTTCTTCTTTTTTTCGTTTTTGTCTTTTTATTTTTTTTTAAGTTTTTACTCACTCACTCTTTGATTACACTAATTTGGTAGTTTAGGGGTTCTATTCTTACATATTCACTCTTTCTCACTTTCTTTCTTTCTTGCTCTTTCTCTCTTTTTCTATTTCATCTTTGTTAAAATCAAAATGGAAGCTGTACAATAAATGTATTATGTCATATGCCACGGTTTATACTTTTGTACACTGCTTCTAATAAAAATATAAATAAATAAATAAAAATGTTTTTCATTAAAACTTTGTAGCTTCCCGACACGGTCTCTCCCGAGGCTGCGGTTGATGGTGAAATCCACAGGCCATGGTTGGAGCGTCGATCCCACGCAACGGATCGGATCCGATGGTAAATTCACGTCCCCGCAGTGGAGCTCAAAGTCAGTCAGAAGCAAGGTCTCCAGCTCCATGATGTTAGGCCGCAAATCAAAATCAGAATCACACTTTATTCGCCAAGTATGTTTTGCAACATACGAGGAATTTCATTGGCCAGGTCAGTCATACAATTAAAAGCAACAGATCACTCAAAAAAACACATTTTAACATGAACATCCATCACAGTGACTCCAACACATTCCTCACTGATGGAAGGTGAAATAAAGTTCAAGTCCTTCCTTTGTTCTTCCTCGGTCGTGGGCCTCGAGCCCACGTTGACGGGATGATCTTGACTCCCGTAGCCGGCGGCGTACAGGCCCTCCGCGTCGAGGTGATCTGCTCCTGCATCGGGGGGGGGAGATGTCAGCTCTCTCGCGCCAGACGATCGAACCTCACGTCGGGGCTGGTCGAACCTTCCGCGACGTTGGAGCTCCCGACTCGGCCTCACCTGAGACTGCGAGCCCTTGGTGTTGGTTCCGCGGTGGTCATGGTGGGAGCGATCCCAGGCAAGGGATCAGCTCTGATGTTAAGTCCACGCCCCGCGGTGGAGCTCATGACAGTGCAAGGAAGCCTCCAGCTCCATCGATGGTAGGCCGCAGAGCGCCCGGAGAATGTGATCCGAAAATTGATCACATCTCCTGGAAGGGAAGAACCTGAAAAAAAGTTTTCCCCGCCCTCCCCACCCACCCCCCACATAAAACAAACCAGAGAACATTAACACATTAACAAATCACACTAAAAATAACAAAAATAGACAAAAAGACAGACAGTGTTGGCGAGGCGGCCATCGTGCGGTGCCCCCTGGTGGTATATAGTAGAATCCAATCTCGTTCGCCTCCTGAGAATGGCTCAGCACAGCTGCCAAGAGAGGAAGGAGTTGCATGGTGTGCGGGTAAACAGACCGGCTGTGGGAGGGAGTGCAGTGCCTCGACGGTGTAGTGGGCCACAGGAGGCCCTGCAGCAACCTGGGGCTCGGCTGGACCGGGCACCGCTCCAAGAGGTCGAGCACGTGGACCGTATGCAGCCTACAGCAGTGGTGGACCCCACGGCTACGCCTGGCCAGGCCGACCCTGCAACGCCACCAGGACAACAGACCTTCATGGTCAGGTCAAGATCCCGCACCCACATCAACCGGGACATGAAAATGGCGCGTAAATCTGTTTCAGTGTTCTACTTCTGTACACTTGTACTGTAGCTGAGATGCTTATCTAAGATGTATCTAAGTCCTAATGTAGAGTGATTTTGGAACATTTCACTGTATCTCGGTACATGTGACAATAAAGAGCCATTGAACCATTGACGGGCATGGAAATCTCCACCAAAAATTTAGAAAATAGAACGTAGAAAAGTACAGCACAAAATATTTTCTAAAGCTGTGACCTTTACTCCACCTCCCTGCTCTCTTCCCCAGTCTCACCACCCAGCTTTCTCTCTTTCTATAATCCCTGTGTCCATAATAATATTTGTATTATCTCACTGCCTGTTGAGTGCTTCTGTTGATTTCTTATGTCCCCCTTGGCTCACAAGTATCAATTTATAATACGTACATTTCGGCCCACAATGTCTGTGTCGAGCATGATGCCAAGACAAACTAATCTCATCTGCCTGCACGTGATCCGTACCCCTCCATTCCCAGCATTTGTCAGTCAGCACAATTGCTCTAGCCAATGGGCGGCACAGTGGCGCAGCGGTAGAGTTGCTGCCTTACAGCGCCAGAGACCTGGGTTCGATCACGACTTTGGATGCTGTCAGTACCGAGTTTGTACATTCTCCCCATGATCTGCAAGGGTTTTCACAGGCTGCTCCGGTTTCCACACACACATCAAAGACACCCCACACACACCCAAATTAACCTAGGTTTGCAGGAACACCTCCGCTCGGTCCGCAAGAACCTACCTGACCTCCCGGTGGCTCAGCACTTCAACCCCCCCTCCCATTCCTCATCCAACCTCTCTGTCCTGGGTCTCCTCCATGGCCAGAGTGAGCAACACCGGAAATTGGAGAAACAGCACCTCATATTCCGCTTGAGGAGTCTGCATCCTGCGACCATGAACATTGAATTCTCCCAATTTTGTTAGCCCTTGTGTCTCCTCCCCTTCCTCAGCCCTCGGGCTCCTCCTCCTCCTTTTTCCTTTCTTCTCCCTATCAGTCTGAAGAAAGGGTTTCGGCCCGAAACGTTGCCTATTTCCTTCGCTCCATAGATGCTGCTGCACCCGCTGAGTTTCTCCAGCATTTTTGTGTACCTTCGATTTTCCAGCATCTGCAGTTCCTTCTTAAACACATAGGTTTGTAGGTTAATAGGCTTTGGTAAAATTGTAAATTGGTCCTGGTGTGTAGGATAGTGCTAGTGTACGGCACGATAGCTGGTCAGCGCAGACTCACCAAACTGTACCTCCAATGTCTAAAATCTAATGTCCAAATCCTTTAAGGAGGAGATAGATAGATTCTTGATTAGTACAGGTGTCATGGGTTATGGGGAGAAGGCACGAGAATGGGATTTGGAGGGAGAGATAGATCAGCCATAATTGAATGGCAGACTAGACCTGATGGACTGAATGGCATAATTCTGCTCCTATTACTTATAACCTTATGACCTTTAGCTAGTTAGGAATATCAATGGACTGTGATCGCAACATTAGCTACACAAATTTGCAACGAGCGAAGTGAGTGTTTGAGCCTCAAAGAATGCAACTGCTATTTGCAGCCGCGAAGCCTTGAACCAGAGTTGGTGAGGTTATGCTGAAGGAATTAACGGGTCCTTTTCAGAATGGCATGCAATGACTAGTGGGGTGTCACAAGGCTCAGTGCCCAGTTATATACAATACTAGACCAAGTGGGACCCGTTGGGTCCCAGCATCACACAGGAGGGCTGGTCATCCAACGCAATATTCCACCTCTCCACCAATTCTAATATTGGTGGCCAGTTGGGGGGGGGGGGACTTTCTGGAGCGCTAGTATGGGTGTTGTGGGCTGAAGGGACTGGTTTCCAGAGGGCTAGTATGCAAATTGTGCGCCAAATGGATTCTTGGGCTGGCGTCTCAGTCAATCAAGCCTGTTGTGCTGGCAACTCACTCACTCACGGCTGGTGGGCTGGTAGTTGACTCACGGCTAATCCTTGAAATTCTATTTCAAGCAGGGTATAAGGCCACCAAATTCAAGTGCATTTTCTTACCACTTCTAGCAGGGTGCAAGGCCACCAAATTCAAGTGCAGTTTCATACCATTTGAAGTAGGGTGCAAAGCCACTAAAGACAGCGGGTCGTTACCTCTCCCTCCTCCGTCTTGCAGAGACTGAGCCACACCCACATTTCCGGGTTTTATAACCCCTCCCCCCCCCCCACCAGAAAAGTTGTGGCTTTCATGGAGTGATTGACAGGAGAGAGATTCTCAACATTTTTAAAAAAACTGATAACACTTTTATTTTTCATTGATGGGAAGAATTCTCTGCACCTGCCCAGCAGAGGGGGACTGAGTAAGATGGCCAAAATTCACAGCCATAAGTGGTAGCGTTTTATCTAAAATCAATATACAGTGCAAACAGGAAGTAAGTGCATTTACAGTAATGCCTTTTAACTTCAAGCCAAAGCACCCAAGCCACCATTTGCAGTAAGTAGTGCATTTCAACTTCATGCCACCATTTGCAATAAGTGGTGCCTTTCAACTTCAAGCCAAAGCACCCAAGCCACCATTTGCAGTAAGTAATGCCTTTTAACTTCAAGCCATTGCATCCAAGCCACCATTTGCAGTAAGTAGTGCCTTTCAACTTCAAACCACACCCAAGCCACACCCAAGCCACCATTAGCAGTAAGAGGTGCCTTTCAACTTCAAGTCAAAGCTCCCAAGCCACCATTTGCAGTAAGTGGTGCCTTTCAACTTCAAGCCAAAGCAACCATGCCACCATTTGCAGTAATAGTGCCTTTCAACTTCATGCTACCATTAGCAGTAAATAGTGCCTTTCAACTTCAAGCCAATGCACCTAAGCCACCATTTGCAGTAAGTAGTGCCTGTCAACCTCATGCCACCATTTGCAGTAAGTAGTGCCTTTCAACTTCAAGCCAAAGCACCCAAGCCACCATTTGCAATAAGTAGTGCCTTTCAACTTCAAGCCAATGCTCCCAAGCCACCATTTGCAGTAAGTAGTGCCTTTCAACTTCAAACCAAAGCTCCCAAGCCACCACTTGCAGTAAGTAGTGCCTTTCAACTTCATGCCACCATTTGCAGTGCCTTTCAACTTAATGCCAAAGCACCCGCCACCATTTGCAGTAAGTAGTGCCTTTCAACTTCAAGCCACAATTTGCAGTAAGTAGTGCCTTTCAACTTCAAGCCAATGCACCCACGCCCCCATTTGCAGTAAGTAATGCATTTTAACTTCAAGCCATTGCACCCAAGCCACCATCTGCAGTAAGTAGTGCCTTTCAACTTCAAGCCACACCCAAGCCATCATTTGCAGTAAGTAGTGCCTTTCAACTTCAAGTCAAAGCTCCCAAGCCACCATTTGCACTAAGTAGTGCCTTTCAACTTCAAGCCAAATCAACCAAGCCACCATTTGCAGTAAGTAGTGCCTTTCAACTTCATGCCACCATTTGCAGTAAGTGGTGTCATTCAACTTCAAGCCACACCCAAGCTACCATTTGCAATAAGTAATGCCTTTCAACTTCAAGCCAAAGCAACCAAGCCACAATTTGCAGTAAGTACTGCCTTTCAACTGCAAGCCAAAGCACCCAAGCCACCATTTGCAGTAAGTAGTGCCTTTTAACTTCATGCCACCATTTGCAGTAAGTAGTGCCTTTCAACTGCAAGCCACAATTTGCAGTAAGCAGTGCCTTTCAACTTCAAGCCAATGCACCCACGCCCCCCATTTGCAGTAAGTAGTGCCTTTCAACTTCAAGCCACACCCAAGCCATCATTTGCAGGAAGTAGTGCCTTTCAACCTCAAGTCAAAGCTCCCAAGCCACCATTTGCAGTAAGTAGTGCCTTTCAACTTCAAGCCAAAGCAACCAATCCACCATTTGCAGTAAGTAGTGCCTTTCAACTTCATGCCACCATTTGCAGTAAGTGGTGTCTTTCAACTTCAAGCCACACCCAAGCCACCTTTTGCAGTAAGTAGTGCCTTTCAACTTCAAGCCAAAGCAACCAAGCCACCATTTGCAGTAAGTAGTGCCTTTCAACTTCAAGCCAAAGCAACCAAGCCACCGTTTGCAGTAATAGTGCCTTTCAACTTCAAGCCAAAGCTCCCAAGCCACCATTTGCAGTAAGTAGTGCCTTTCAACTTCATGCCACCATTTGCAGTAAGTAGTGCCTTTCAATTTCAAGACACACCCAAGCCAAGCCAACCAGGGGGAGGGGAGGGGGGGAGGGGGTGGGGCTCTCTGGAGCGCTAGTATGAACCATTTTAGAACCAATAGACATTTTTTTGCAAGCTTTAGAACCAATAGACATTTTTTTGCAAGATTTAGAACCAATAGTCATTTTTTTTGCATGCATTTTAGAACCAATAGAGACACTTTTTACAAGCTTTAGAACCAATAGTCTTTTTTTTTTTGCAAGCTTTAGAACCAATAGACATTTTTTGCAAGCTTTAGAACCAATAGACATTTTTGCAAGCTTTAGAACCAATAGAGACACTTTATGCAAGCTTTAGAACCAATAGACATTTTTTTTGCAAGCTTTAGAACCAATAGACATTTTTTGCAAGCTTTAGAACCAATAGACATTTTTTGCAAGCTTTAGAACCAATAGAGACACTTTATGCAAGCTTTAGAACCAATAGACACTTTTTTTGCAAGCTTTAATAATAATAATAATGGATGGGATTTATATAGCGCCTTTCTAATACTCAAGGTGCTTTACATCGCATTATTCATTCACTCCTCAGTCACACTCGGTGGTGGTAAGCTACTTCTGTAGCCACAGCTGCCCTGGGGCAGACTGACGGAAGCGTGGCTGCCAATCTGCGCCTACGGCCCCTCCGACCACCACCAATCACTCACACACATTCACACACATTCACACACAGGCAAAGGTGGGTGAAGTGTCTTGCCCAAGGACACAACGACAGTATGCACTCCAAGCGGGGTTCGAACCGGCTACCTTCCGGTTGCCAGCCGAACACTTAGCCCATTGCGTCACCTGTCGTCCCTTTAGAACCAATAGACATTTTTTGCAAGCTTTAGAACCAATAGATACACTTTTTGCAAGCTTTAGAACCAATAGACATTTTTTGAAAGGTTTAGAACCAATAGACACTTTTTTGCAAGCTTTAGAACCAATAGACACATTCTGCAAGCATTTTAGAACTACTAAGGGCACTTACATTTGAGTAGACATGTGTTCAGTGTTATTCACAGCTCAGAGAAAAGTGACCCTCTGCCTTCCTCCATCTTGAAGAGACTGTGTGGCACACTACTTTCTGGTTTTATAGTCCCTCCCCCCTGCTGCCAGCGGGTGCAGCAGAGAGAATGGGGAATTTTGTAAAAACATTAATATATCTGTCATTTTTAATCGACGGGAAAAATCCTCGGCACACATGCGGCGGAGGGTGGCTATGAGCAAGGTGGCCAAAAATGACGGCCCTAGGTGGCGGCGTTCTCTCGGAAATCGCAGCACAGATGGCCAAAACCGGTCAAGAACAGACTTTTAGTAATATAGAACCAATAGACACTTTTTTTGCTAGCTTTAGAACCAATAGACACATTCTGCAAGCATTTTAGAACCACTAAGGGCACTTACATTTGAGTAGACATGTGTTCAGTGTTATTCACAGCTCAGAGAAACGTGACCCACTGCCTTCCTCCATCTTGAAGAGACTGTGTGGCACACCACTTCCTGGTTTTATAGTCCCTCCCCCCTGCTGCCAGCGGGGGCAGCAGAGAGAATGGGGAATTTTGTAAAACCATTAATATCTCTGTCATTTTTAATCGACGGGAAAATTCCTCGGCACACATGCGCCGAAGGGGGTTCTGAGCAAGGTGGCCAAAAATGACGGCCATAAGTTGTGGCGTTCTCTCGGAAATCGCAGCACATATGGCCAAAACCGGTCAAGAACAGACTTTTAGTAATATAGATATATATTAACGATTTAGACGAGGGAATTAAATGTAACATCTCCAAGTTTGCAGATAGGTGGCAGTGTGAGCTGTGAGGCGGATGCAATGGAGCTGCAGGGTGTCTGTCTGTCTGTCTGTCTGTCTGTCTGTCTGTCTGTCTGTCTGTCTGTCTGTCTGTCTGTCTGTCTGTCTGTCTGTCTGTCTGTACATCTATCTATCTATACATAGCTAAAACTCCGATCTTGTGCTCTTCCGGTTCGCGCGGTTTTTCTAATTGCGCAAAAATGGTACACGATAGCACTATGACTTTTCTGCGAGTGCAAGAAGTTTCATTCAGATCGGTGGTATATTATAAAAGTTAGCGAGGTTTAAAAATCTTAAAAACCGCACATGCACAGATCAATCTTCTCTCCTGCCGGTCAGCGCCGCGCGGATTGGTCTCTTCTTCTGTCACTCCCCGGGACAGTCCTCCCCTTTCTGTGCCATCGCGTCATTACTGGAGCTGAGGGATGCTGTGGATGGCCAGCGGAGGTCTCCAACCGGACACAATATTCGGAGGGACCAGAAGCGGCGCGAAGCAGAGACTCTGATCCCGGCGGAGGAGAACGACCAGCGACCAGAGCCCGCTGTGAGTCCCCATCACACCGTCAGCTCCAGCCACTTCCTCTCTGGTCCTCCTCACTGGCTCCTGCCCCCCTCCCCCGTGATACCCCCATATCCCCCATTGCTCTTCCACTGTATTTCCCCCAAGCACTCTCCTCCCAGCCCACACACCCCTCCCCCCACAACCATCGTCCCGCCCACACACACCCCTCCCCCCACAACACCCCCCACCCACACACACCCCTCCCCCCTTATAACACCCCCGCTCCAACACCCCTCCCCCCCACAACCTCCCCTGCCCAAACACCCCCTCCCCCCACAACCATCCCCCCACCCACTCACACCCCTCCCCCCTTACCCCACCCCCGCTCCCACACCCCTCCCCCCACAACCTCCCCTGCCCAAACACCCCCTCCCCCCACAACCATCCCCCCACCCACACACACCCCTCCCCCCTTACAACACCCCCGCTCCCACACCCCTCCCCCCCACAACCTTCCCTGCCCACACCCCACCCTCCCCCCACAACCCCCCAACACCCACAACCCCCCCGACCACACACACCCTTCCCCCCACAACCCCCTAGCCCACACGCACCCCCCCCCACACACCCCTCCCCCCACAACCCCCCTGCCCACATCCCTCCTCCCCTCCCTCCCACACCCCTCCCTCCCACGCCACTCTCACCACACACATCCTCCTCTCCCACCCCACACCCCCCCTAGCCCCACACCACCCCCTTCCCCCTCCTACACCGTCCACCTGAACACCCCCCCCCCCTCCCTGTACACCACCCCTCCCCCCTCCTAGACCCCCTGCCCACACACACCCTCCCCTACCATCCCCCCCCCCCCCCCCCCCCCACCCGCCACAAACACCTCTTCCCTCCCCCTCTCCCCACCCACCTCCCACACATGAAGAGGAGGGGGAGGGAGTGCTGGAGAATGAGGGGAAATGAGCTGTGCATGCACAGTTAGGGGCTATGGGTGAGTGGTGGAATATCGTGTTGGAGGAACGGGTTGCCTTGGGGGAATGGGTGAATGGTGGAATATTGCGTTGGGGAATGGGTTGCGTTGGGAGACCAGGCCTCCTGTGTGACTGGGACCCAACGGGTCCCACTTAGTCTAGTGCACTCTAAATGGCTCAATTGTAATCATGTATTGTCTTTCGACTGACTGGATAGCACACAACAAAAGGTTTTCACTATACCTCGGTACACGTGACAATTATCTAAACTGACTGAACCTCACTACCCAGTTTTCTCCTTCTATAGTAGCTGTGTAAATAATTTACCTTATTTATGCTTTCCTATTGTCTGTTGTGTGTTTCTTTTGATTTCTTCTGTTCCTCCTTAGGCTCACAAGCATAAATTCAAAACATATAAACAAAACATTGAAAAGTTTAAAAAAAAGTAAAATAATCACATATTGGTTTTTAAAATGCAGAACGAACAATAGTAAAGGAGATTAAATTGACCTAAACAATTTAGAAATGAAACCAGGAATAAGTTGGGGGAAAACAGCAAAATAAGTTTGGAGCAAAGATTCCAGGAAGGTAATATAATAAAAGTGAAACTTTTATTGCTAGCAATATGCTGGGAATACTTTATTAATATATAT
This sequence comes from Amblyraja radiata, assembly GCF_010909765.2. NCBI lineage: Eukaryota > Metazoa > Chordata > Chondrichthyes > Rajiformes > Rajidae > Amblyraja > Amblyraja radiata. The sequence goes on along the minus strand of NC_045959.1, from coordinate 106,878,212 downwards.
TATTTTCTGGGATTATTTCAAGTTCATGATTATTCAGTGCAATTACTGTATTACTGTGGGCTTTTTTTTAGTTTAGTTTAGTTTAGTTTAGATTAGATACAGCGCAGAAACAGGCCCTTCGGTACATCGAGTCCACACCGACCAGCAATCGAGGAGGTAGTTGAGGCTAAGACTATCCAAACGTTTAAGAAACAGTTAGACAAGTATATGGATAGGACAGGTTTGGAGGGATATGGACTAAACGTGAGCAGGTGGAACTAGTGTAGCTGGGACATGTTGGCCAGTGTGGGCAAGTTGGGCCAAAGGGCCTGCTTCCATGCTGTATCACTCTATGATTCTATGATTAAAACTATCCTACACTAAGGGCATTTTTTACATTGATAGCAAGCCAATTAACCTACAAACCTGCACCAAGTAAGAATGTCATTGTTCTCTCTGGGACACATGACATTAAAACACTGTTGACTCTCTTGACTTGTCTTTGGAGTGTGAGAGGAGACCGAAGATCTCGGAGAAAACCCACGCAGGTTACAGGGAGAATGTACAAACTCCGTACAGACAGCACCCATCGTCAGGATCGAACCCGGGTCTATCAATCAATCAATTTTTATTTATATATAGCACATTTAAAATCAACTCACGTTGAACCAAAGGGCTGTACATAGAAGAATTGGGGTTGCCATACAGCCATACAAATGAAAAGAAAAGCACAACAAACTATAGAATTTAACATGAACGTCCCCCCACAGCGGGATCAACGTTTTCTACTGTGAGGGAAGGCAATAAAAGTTCAGTCCTCTTCCTCTATGTTCACCCGTGGTCGGGGCCTATTTTATGCCTCCGCAGTCTCCACAGCTGAGGCCCGATGTTTCAGGCCCTCTCGCCGAATGATGGAGCTCCGGCTTCGGAAGAACACTCTCAGCGGCTTGGAGTTTCCGAATCAGCCGCTTCCTACCGGAGACCGCGGGTCCCGGAGCTTACCACACGGCGATCCTCGGTAAGGCATCGCCCGCTCCGCGATGGTACTTCAGCGCTGCGCCGCCGCCGAAGCTGAAGCTCTGGCCGGTCTCCGGCAGGAAACGCCACTCCAGTCCAGTTGGTAGGCCGCGAGGAGGGGAAAAAGATGCGGCTCGGAGGAAAAACGCATCTCCGACCAGGTAGGGACTGAGAAAAACAATTTCCCCCTTCCCCCCCTTCCCCCCCTCCCCCGCTCCCCCCACATAAAAAGACTAGAAGACCTCCAAAACGAAATGTTTTAACACACTAAAAATATGGGTGCTGTAAGTGCTGTAAGGCAACAATACAACCACTGCGCCACTGTGCTGCTCTACACTATGGCACTGTGCCACCTTGCTTCTGTCATTTAAATGTTGGCATTTGGGTCTGGAGCTTGGTTACTTGATTTATTGCCATAAAATGTCTGCTTCTCTGCATATTTTCTTTCTCTCTGTACCAAAAATGTGTCAACAATTCTCAATTCTCAATTCTCAAAATAAAATTACTGTGCAAACATCCTACACTTAATAACCAATGTATTTTTCTTGCTCGATAGGGGTAGCTCTTTTAAGAGTTTGATTGGAATTTCACTCTTCAAACATCGAGCTTATCTTCGCTTAATATGATACTGATAATATACACCTGCACCTTCCATACAATTTTCAGATTCTGGGCTAAAGCTAACATTGGGACAAATTGCTTACAGTGATTTTCACAGAATAAGCATTAATAAAGCAATTGCAGCAAAGCATTGATTTAAACTAATAAGCAATCAAATAAAAGTAAAATTTCTCCGTCAAATTAATCAAAGAAAGTAGGGCTTGCATTCTCAAAACTCTTTTTATAATCTCAGTTCATTTTCGAACATTATTTACAATGAATTACTTCAGAAATGTAGTGAATAATTATCAGGTAAATTATGCAGCAACTCATTTATCCAAGGCAAGGTTCGAAGATTAAAACACGTTCATTTAGCAAGGAGATGAGGAGAAATTTCTTCAATCAGAGGGTGGTGATTCTGTGAAATTCTTTGCCACAGAAGGCTGAACAGGCCAAGTCAAGAGTGAAGAGTGTTTTATTGTCACATGTCCCGGATGGGACAATGAAATTCTTCTTGCTGCAGCACTACAGAATATGTGAATATGTAAACATAGTACATAACGGGGGAAGAGGGAAAAAAAAGAAAAAGTTCAATAAATAACAAATATAGTGCAATAATAATATAGTCTTTTGCAGTTCACAGCTCAGAGCTTATTCGTTGTTGTGTTTAATAGCCTGACGGCTGTAGGGAAGAAGCTGTTCCTGAACCTGGACGTTAGAGTTCTCAGGCTCCTGTACCTTCTTCCTGATGGCAGTGGTGAGATGAGTGTGGGGACAGGATGTTGTGGGTCCTTGATGATTTTGGCTGCCTTTTTGAGGCTGCGACTACGATAGATCCCTTCGACGTTGGGGAGGTCAAAGCCGGCAGTGGTCACATCTGTTTATAGTCTTTTTCGCTCCTGGACGTTCAAGTTGCCGAACCAGGCCAGAATGCAACCAGTCCGAACGTTCTCTACCATACTCCTGTAGAAGTTTAGGAGAATAATAATAATAATAATAATAATAATACATTTTATTTAATGGGCGCCTTTCAGACATCTCAAGGACACCTTACATAGTAATCGGAATAAAAACATATAATCGGAATAGAACAGGTAAAAAAGACATCACAGAGACACAAATTAAAAACAGAATTCAATCCAAAAACAGAAAATCAAAAACACAGTGTGAAGAGAGAGCAGCGGCAGCCAAAGCGCGCCAGCATCCACTCTCTCTTCACGGCAGCCATCTTGGACACAGACCTACAGGACTACAATTAGACAAAAAAATCATCCCCCCACAGTGGATAGCACTGTGGAGGAAGGCACAATGTCCAGTCCCCACCCCATGTTCACCCCAAAGTCAGGCCTATTGAGGCCACCGCAATTGTCTCTACGGAGGCCCGATGTCCCTGGCCGTTCTCACCGGGTGGTCTTGCTCCGGTGTCGGGAGAGTCCTTTCGGCGGCTGGGCCACCTGGAACGGCCGCTTCCTGGTTGGAGCCCGCGGCTGCCGAAGCCGACAAGGCCGCGCCGGTTTGGAGCTCCCAGGCTCCCGATGATAAAGTCGGCGCCGCCTCTCCGCACTGCCGCCTCTCCGCACTGCCGCCTCTCCGCACTGCCGCCTCTCCGCACTGCCGCCTCTCCGCTCCGCAGACCCGCAGCCCGGAGATGTTGCTCTCGGCGGTCCAGCTCGCCAGAGCTCCAGCGCGTCGCTCCTGCGCGGCGACCCAGGCAAGGCATCGCCCGCTCTGCTCCAGCGCTCCAACACTGTGCCGCCGCCGAGGCCGAGGTGCTGGGCTGTCCCCGCCAGGAAACGGCGCTCCAAGCCCGCAGGTAGGCCACGAGGACGGGTCGACGGGCAGCCCGGAGAAAAGGCTGCCACACCGACCAGGTAGGGACCTAGAAATAAAGTTACACCTACCCCCCCACATTAAAAGACCATATCCCCTACAAACAAAAAAAACAAAAAACAAAAAAACAAAAAAAAAACAACAACAAAAAACAGGGCTCACTAAAAACTATAAAAAAAACGAATTTAAAACGTTCACCAAGATGGCTCCTCCTCCTCCCGAATCCTTTTGAACATGCCGAATCTCCGAAAACTTCTCAGGAAGTAGATATTCAAGGATATCTCAGGAAGAAGTCAGTGGATATTTTTAAGGCAGAGATAGATAGATTCTTGATTAGTATGGGTGTCAGTTATGGGGAGAAGGCAGGGGAATGGGGTTGGGAGGGAGAGATATATCAGCCATGATTGAATTGGGGAGTAGACTTGATAGACCAAATGGCCTAATTCTACTCCTATCCATTGTGACCTTATGACCTTATGAAGAGCTTCAGTTGCATAATGATATGGTTCAGAATGTCTATGATAACATTCCTAAATGGTCTTATTCTTAAACTGTGACCCCTGGTTCTGGACTCCCCCAACATCAGGAATATTTTTCCTGCATCTAGCCTGTCCAATCCCTTAAGAATTATATACGTTTCTCTAAGATATCCTCTCATCCTTCTAAATTCCAGTGAATACAAGCCCAATCGACCCATTCTTTCATCATATGTCAGTCCCGCTATCACGGGAATTAACCTGGTGAACCTACGCTGCACTCCCTCAACAGCAATAATGTATGTCCTCAAATTAGGAGACCAAATAATCCAGATGTGATCTCACCAGGGCCCTGTACAACTGCAGTAGGACCTCCTTGCTCATATACTCAAATCCTTTCGCTATGAAGCCAAACATGCTATTAGCTTTCTTCACTGCCTGCTGCACCTGCATGCTTACTTTCAGTGACTGATGTATAAGGACACCCAGGTCTCGTTGCACCTCTCCATTCCTAATCCAACACCATTCAGATAATAATCTACCTTCTTGTTCTTGCCACCAATGTGGATAACCTCACATTATACTCACATCACACATAATCAGCATTATACTGCATCTGCCATGCATCTGCCCACTCACCCAACCTATCCGTCACCCTGCAGGCTCATAGCACCCTCCTCTCAGCCACCCAGCTTTGTGTCATCCGCAAACGTGAAGATATTACATTTAATTTCCTCGTCTAAATCGTTAATATATAAAACAACATTTAAAAGTCATTTGGCCAGGTACATGGATAGGAAAGGTTTCGATGGATGTGGGCCAAACGTGGCCAGGTGGGACTAGTATAGATTGGGCATCTTGGTCGGCATGGGCAAGATGAGCTGAAGGGCCTGTTTCCATGCTGTATGACTCTGTGATCTCTAAGTATCTCTGAGGAACGGCAAGTGGAGTTTAGTTCAGATACAGTAAGTGTGAGATAATGAATATTGGGAAGTCCTTCCTGGGCAGGAACTTGACTCGGGCCTGAGAGAATGGTGTAGAGCAAAGGGATCAAGAAGTTCAAGTACATTGTCCCCTGAAAGTGGCTTTGCAGGCAGAAAGGGTGGTAAATAAGGCTCTTGGCACTTTAGCCCTTATCTGCCAGGAAAATATGTACAGAATATTTTTCTGTATATTATAATAACAGTTTGCGTAATAATAGCTGCAGCTGCAGGGTGAGTTGGATAGGTTGGGTAAGTGGGAAAATGCATGGCAGATGCAGTGTAATGTGGATAAATGTGAGGTGCAACGAGACCTGGATATCCTTGTACATCAGTCACTGAAAGTAAGCATGCAGGTACAGCAGGCAGTGAAGAAAGCTAATGGCATGTTGGCCATCATAGTGAGAGGATTCGAATTTACGATCAAGGAGGTCCAACTGAAGTTGTACAAGGACCTGGTGAGACCACAGCTGGAGTATTGTGTGCAGTTTTGGTCTCCTAATTTGAGGAAGGGCATTCTTGCCATCGAGGGAGTGCAGCATAGGTTCGCCAGGTTAATTCCCAGGATGGCGGGACTGACATATGATGAAAGAATGAAAAACTCCTTCCCACAGTTTGTATTCACAGGAATTTAGAAGGATGAGATGGGATCTTATATAAAAACATATACAATTCTTAAAGGATTGGACAGGCTAGATGCAGGAAAAATGTTCCCGATGTTGGGGGAGTCCAGAACCAAGGGTCACAGTTTCAGACTAAAGGGTAGGCCATTGGCTTACACTGCCTTCTGTGGCAGAGAATTCCACAGATTCACAAATGGTGAAAAGGTTTTTCCTCATATCAGTCCTAGTTGTGAATCTGTGGAAATGTCTGCCACATAAGGCAGTGGAGGGCAATTCACTGGATGTTTTCAAGATAGAGTTAGATTTAGCTCTTAGGGCTAAAGGAATCAGAGAATATGGAGAAAAAGCAGGTACGGGGTACCGATTTTAAATGATCACCCATGATTATATTGAATGGCGTTGCTGGCTCAAAGGCCCGAAAGGTTGTCATGTGTACCAAGGTATAGTGAGAAGCTTTTGTTCACATGCTATCCATTCAAAGAAAATGTCTTACATGACCTTAACAAGGTGTCTGGGACTGCCCAGGAGCCTTAGCAGCATTGCCCTTTACAGAAATAACACCAAGCTCCAGCTGCCCCTGAAGTCCCTGGAGGAGGAGTTCAAGGTGACTCGGGCCAGAGAGTTGATGCTGTACAGGGACTCCAGCGACCCCAAGGTGGCTCAAGCAGGGGTGGAGGTGAAAACTGTGAGGAAGTGGAGAGCCGGCGAAGCCGTGCTGCAAGCAGAGTCCCGGATACGCCACAGAGTCCTGGTGGGAGCAGTGACTCGGGGAAGAGCAGGCCTGGGAATCTTCCCATCTCCCCAGTTTGACAAGGCCAAGGGGGAGGAGAGGCGCAGGCTGGTCCAGGAGGAAGTGAGGGCAGTGATGGAGGAGGAGAGGTCTACCAGAGCAGTTGGATTGAGGCAGCAGGGAGCCTGGACAAGGTGGGAGCAGGCCATGGACCGAAAAGTCACATGGACTGAGCTCTGGCAGGCTGAACCACAGCGCATCAAGTTCCTGGTCCAGGCAGTGTATGATGTCCTGCCCAGCCCATCGAACCTCTTCATCTGGGGCAATGCGGAATCTCCAGATTGCCCGCAATGCTCAGGCAAGGGGACGTTGGAACACATCCTGAGCTGTTGCCCAAAGGCTCTTGGGCAGGGCCGGTACACATGGCGTCACGACCAGGTTCCCAAACCCATTGCAGAAGCCATCAGCATGGGAATCAGCAGCTGCAGACGAGAACGCCCCACCACCCAGATGATCACCTTCGTGAAGGCCGGAGTGCAGCTGCCAAGAACCACAGCAGCCAGGAATCAGTCAGGAATCCTGGCGACTGCGCAGGACTGGCAGCTTTCCGTAGACCTGGTGAAACAGCTGAAGTTCCCACAGCACATTGCCACGACCACCCTCAGGCCAGATATCCTCCTGGTCTCAGAGGCGACCAAAAACATCGTCTTGTTGGAACTGACAGTGCCGTGGGAGGACCGTCTGGAGGAGGCCCACGAGAGGAAGATGGCCAAATATGAAGAGCTGGTCATAGACTGCCGCAAGCAGGGCTGGAAGGCAAGGTGTATGCCCATCGAGGTTGGCTGCAGAGGTTTTGCAGGGCAATCGCTCTACAAAGCCTTGAGTGCACTGGGCATCAACGGAGTGGCAAGGAGAAGGGCCATCAAGAACACCACAGAGGCAGCGGAGAAGGCCTCGAGATGGCTCTGGATCAGGAGAGGAGGTCCATGGGGAGGAGCGAATGCCACCTGAACACAAGTCGTGGTCTAATCAGCCACGGCTGGGTCGCCTGGGTGAGGGTGTCTGAT